>NC_082656.1:40553604-40578637 GCF_028023285.1 Balaenoptera ricei | reverse complement strand
CCTTTCCCATGATTTCAGACCAGCTGTTGATCTGTTCTCAGTATAGGAAACAGTTGATATTTTGAATTTTATTTTTATCATTTCAGTTGACAACCCTCCAATGGACACTATAGAATCTCTTTTTAACCAAAAAGTACTTGAACAGATTAAAGCAAACTGGATTTTGCTGAAAGGAATCCCACGAGCCCTTCTTCAGCACCCAGCCTTGATGAAAGCAGTTCAGAGATATCCCTGGGAAACTCAGCATGGGAAAGACTAAGACACATGCCTTGTAGAGATTGTAGAGATTGCCTATGGACTAAGTCCCACAAAGGAGCTCTGATGTGAGGGCAAACTGGTATCATCAGAGGAAGATCCTATGTGTGATCAAGTCCCAGATTATGATTCACATCATCCAAGTTTGAGCCCAATTCGGAGTATCTAAGATGCATAAGAGGCCTGAATATACAGAAACCTTAAGAATGCAATGAATGTGGTCAAACTTTCAGCAGACGTTCACATCTTACTAGGCATCACAGCATTCATACTAGGGAAACACCTCATAAATGTAATGGCTGTGGGAAAGCTTTCAGTCAGAGGGCATCTCTTATTGGGCACCAGAAAATCTGTAGTCAGGGAAAGCCTTATAAGTGCAATGGAGGTGGAAAAGCATTTATTAGGAGCTCGCATCTTATTCAGCATCAGAAAAGTGGAGAAATAACACCTGACTGTAATAAATGTGGAAAAGCTTCTGGTTGGAGTTCATCCTTTTCTGGACATCAGAGAATTCATAGTGGTGAGAAAACGTATTTGTGTAACCCATGCGGAAAAAAATTTCAGGTGGAGTTCTGCTCTTAATGACCATTAGCATATGCATAATGGGAAAAGACCCTACGAGTGCAACACGTGTGGTAAAGGCTTTGTGAGGAGATCTCCTCTTCTTTGCCATCATCAAATTCACAGTGGAGGAAACCCCTGTGAATGCAGAGTGTGAAAAGGTCTTCAGCTGGAAATCTCATCTTGTTTGACATCAGAAAATCCATAATGGAAAAAACTCTTTGACTATGACATGGAATAGGTTCCAATCAGAACCCAGGTTTTGTGGGTTAAGCAATTCTTCCCTACACCTGAAATGATCTTCACTGCTCTCACTTCTATTTCTCTTTCCAGACAGTTCAGATGCCATCTGCTCAGGAAGCCTTCTCGAGCGTCCTGATGGGCTGGCAGGGTTACATGCTCCACAGCAGTGCTTTCCATGTTCTATTGGAATAATCGATTTATTCAACCATCTCTTCCATTTTTCTGAGTTCCTTGAGGGGAACACATTTTGAAGGTTATGAAATTCACAGTGCCTAGAACATACTAGGTACTGAACAAATGCTTAGTCAGCATTTATTGTCAATACAAGTGAGACTGTTTTGTGAAGTGCAACCCTTTTAAAGAAACTTGTATCCTAAGAACACATAATGTGAGCTCTATCTTCTTAACCAATTGTAAGTGTACTTTACTGTTGGCTCAGGTAGAATGTTGTATAGCAGATCTCTACATAACTGAAATTTTATCCTTGTTGATTGATAACTTCCTATTTCCCCCTTCCCCAGCCCCTGGTAACCATCATTCCAATTCGACTCTATGAATGTGACTATTTTAGATACCTCATAAAAGTGGAATCACGCAGTGCTTGTCCTTTTTGCTCTGGCTTATTTCATCCAGCATAATGCCCTCAAGGTTCAGGCATGTCACATATTGTGGAATCGCCTTCTTTTTTAAGGCCAGATAGTAATCCAGTGTATGCATACACCACATGGCCTACCTTCATTCCTTTGCATGTGGATTTCCAGTTTCAACAAAAGCATTTGTTGAAGGGACTGTCCTTTCCCCGTTGAATATCCTTGGCACCCTTGTTCAAAAAAAATCAATTGACTATATACATAAGGGCTTTTTTCTGAATCTTTTTTCTATTCCATTAGTCTATATTTCTGTCTTTAGGTCAGAACCACACTGTTCTGATGACTGTACCTTTGTAGTAAATTTTGAAATCAGGAAGTGTGAATCCTCCAAATTTGTTCGTCTTTTTCAGGGCTCTTCTGGGTATTTGGGAGTCCTTGAAAGTCCATACGATTCTTACAATGTTTTTGCCTACATCTGAAAAAAAAAATGTCACTGGGGTTTTGACAGGTATTTGTTAAATTTATAGAATGCTTTGGGCACTATTGACATCTTAACATGATTAAGTCTTCAAATCCATGAATATGGTATCTCTTTCCATTTATTTATGTCTTTTTAAATTCCTTTCAGCATTTTCTTTTGTAGGTTTCAATGTATAAAACTTTCACCTCCTGGGTTAAGTTTATTTTTAAATATTTTATTCTTTTCCATGTTATTTTTATTGTTGAGTTTAGAGAGTTTTTTGTATATTCCACTACTAATCCTTTGTAAGATATGTGGTTTGAAAATGTTTTCTCTAAGGATGTAGCTTGCCATTTTATCATTTTAACGTGGTGTTTCTTTCATTTCCAAGGTTACTTGTTCAACACTGTTTCCCTCACAACCTTCAGTGAATTTTTTCATACATTCGAAATATGGTTAGTTTCTTTTGTCACGTTCTGCATTCCATCCTGATATTCCCGACCTTGATGATGATCTCGAATTTTGGATACTTAAGTTTTACTCTGTAAGCTGTAAGTCTCCATGGATTTTGACAAATGCATAGAGTCATGTAACCACCATTAAAATGTCACACAGTCTTAGTCTGCTCAGGCAGCTATAACAAAATACCATAGACTGGATGGCTTAAACAACAGACATTTATTCCTAACCATTCTGGAGGCTGGGAAGGCAAACATCAGGGTGCCACTGTGGTGGAGTTCTTGATGAATACCCTCTTTCTGGCGTGAAGGCAGCATCCTCCTAGCTATAATGTTCACTTGACAGAGTGAGAGAGAGGTCTGGACTCCTGTTCTTATATGGACACTAATCCCATCATGAGGGCCACATATTCATCTGAAACTAATTGACTCCCAAGGGCCCCACCTCCAAATACCATCACACTGGAGGGTTAGAATTCAACATATGAATGGTGGGAGGACACAAACTTTCAGTCCATAAGGCACACATAATAGTTTCGAAGGCTTAAAATATTACCTGTGTTTTTCAAGTCCTATTCAAGTCCCCATTCCCAAACTCCTGGAAGGCACTCATTTCTGTTTTTTTTCCTTTTGCACAGCTTCTGATAATTGGATCACACAGTATACAGCCATTTTCGTCTGGCTACTTTCACTTTGCAATATGAATGTAAGATTTATCCATTTCTGTCTGTGGCTTGAAAAGCCATCCCTTTCTTTGCCAAATAATATTCCACCGTATGGATGTACCAAGATCGTTTATTCATTCAGCTATTGATGCACATCTTGGTTGCTCCCCATTTTCGCAATTGTGAATAAATGTGCTATAAGCATTGGTGTGCAGGATTTTGTGTGGACTGACAATGTTGGACTTTACCCAAGCACTGTGATTCTGGAAAACAGTGAAAGTTAAGACATCTGCCCAAACTTTGTGTTTCAGGAAACTGCTTACTGCAAGGAGCCTTCCTGCCTCACATGACTCAGATAACATTCACTGCCCCCCGCCCCCGTTTTGTACCTGTGATAGCACCAGACAAGGTCTCTCCAAGTTTCCATTCCTCAACTCACAAATAATTAGCTGTACTTTTTATGTCCAAGGGACAACAGGAGCAAAATACTTGTTAATCAGACTGTGCTTAAGGTTCCGTCCTTCCTCTAGGCTTCTGCACTTTGACCCACCCTCAGCCTGAGCCAGCACACAACCCCTCCTGAGGGATGAAACGCTCTTTGATTCATTATCGGTTCACACCACCCCTTCATTCCATTCCCCCACACTGGTTCTTTGTATCCTCCATGTAAAAGAAAGTGCCTTTTTTGCCTAACTCTTGAGATGCTTGCTGATCCTGTCGTCTCAGTGTTCTCCCTGTTACATAGTCCCTTCTCCCCACCCTTTACCTTAAAATAGTCTTTGGAATAAAGTTTCTCCTTACCAATTCTGAATTCGTATTTTATTTGACAAGGTATAAGTTTTTTAATCCGTTAGGCAAATACTTAATATCACAATTACTGTACCATATTACTGTAAAACTCTGTGTAAAGTTGGTAAGAACCTGTCAGACTGTCTTCCGAAGTCTGTGTGCGATTTAGAATTCCAGCCTTAAATGAAGGGCTGTTGGTGTTGCTCTGCATGCTCTCCAGCAGTTGGTTTTGTCAGCTTTTCAGATATTAGCCATTCTAATAATGTGTAGTGTTATCTCATTATGACTTTAATTTGCAATTCCCAAATGCCAAATTATATTGAGCATCCCGTCGTATGCTCATTTGCCATTAGTATATCTTAATTGGTGAGGTGTCTGTTCAGACCTTTTGCCCATTTATAATTGAGTTATCTATTAATTGTTGAGTTGTATCAGTTCTTCGTATATTTAGATACAATCCTATTATCAGACATGGGTTTTGCAAAAATTTTCTTCCAGTCTCTGGTTTGTCTTTCAGTTCTTAACATTCTCTTTTGTAGAACACACATTTTATTTTTAATAAAGTCCAACTAATCCTTTTTTTCTGATATGGATTCCTCTTTTGGTGTTCTGTCTAAAAGCTCATCAAAAAACACAAAGACATGTTGATTTTCTCCTATGTTTTCTTCCAGACGTTTTATATTTTGAATTTTACATATAGGACTTTGGTCCATTTTGAGTTAATTTTTTGTAAATGTGTAAGGTCTGTGTGTAGGTTAATTTTTTTTTAATTGAACTATGGTTGATTTACAAGGTTGTGTTAGTTCCAGGTGTACAGCCAAGTGATTCGGTTATACATATACATATGTATATATACATATAGGTTAACTTTTTTTTTTTTTAGGTTAAATCTTTTTGACCTTGGGCTTTGAATTGTTCCAGCACCATTCATTGAAAAGAATGTTCTTTCTCCATCAAATTGTGCTTGTGCCTTTCTCAAGTCCAATTGAGTAATATCTGTGCAATCTATGACTAAGGCTGTTATTCTGTTGCACGGAACTCTGGGTCTCTTCTTTGCCAACACCACCCTGTCTTGATTACTATATCTTTATAGTAAGTCTTGAAATCGGATAATAAGAGTCCTGTAACTTTGCTTTTCTTTCTCGGAATTGCTTTGTCTATTCTAAAGTCTTTGGTCTTCAATATAAATTTGAGAGTCAGTATGTCTGTATCTACAAAGAGCTTGATGCAATTTTGATTGGTATTCTGTTGTTTCTATAGATAAGTCTGGGAAGAATTGAAATCTTAACAACTACGAACCTTCCAGTCCACGTATACAAAAAAGAAATATCTCTCTTTTTAGTAAGATCTTCTTTGATTTCTTTCATCACTCTTTGTGGTTTTCCACAAACAATTCCTGGACACGTTTGTTATATTTATACTTAAGTGCTTCGTATGTAGATTGCTCTTTTAAAAGGTAATTTGAAAAAATATCAAATTCTAGTTGTTCACTGCTCATATATAGGTAAGCAATCTTTGTGTGTATGTTGACCTTGGATCCTGTGGGCCTGCTAAACTCCCTTGTTAATTCAACAGTAATTTTGTAGATTTTTTGGAGTTTTCTACACAACTAATCATGTCCTTGGCAAACAAAGATCTTTTTATTACAATATTTCCAATCTCTACTTCTTTAATTTCTTTTTTTTTTCTTATTAATCAAAGTGAGATTCCGTTACGTGTTGAATAGGAGTGATGACAGCAGACATATTGTAGGGGGAAAGCGTCCAGTCTCTCACCCTTAAGTATTATGTTACCTGTAGGTTTTTCATAGATCTTCTTTATCAGGTTGAAGAAGTTCCCCTCTCTTGCTAGTTTACTGAGAGTTTTTAACCTGAATGCTGTTGAATGATATCAAATGCTCTTTGCATCAGTTGATATGATCATATGATTTTTCTCCTTTAGCCTGCTGACGTGGCAAACTACCCTGATTAATTTTCTAATGTTGAAGGGGTCTTGTATGCCTGAAAGATTTCACATTTTATGGTTTTTGATAATTCTTTTTATACATTGTCAGATTCAATTTGCTAATATGTTGCTGAGGAATTTTGTGTCAATGTTCATGAGAGATACTGGTCTGTAGTTTTCCTTCCTTGCAATGTCTTTGTCTGTCTTGCTAGTAGAGGAATGCAGACCTCAAAGAATGAGTTAGGAAGCATTCTTCTACTTCTATTTTCTTGAAGAGAAGGTGGCAAATTGGTAATATGTCTTCTTTAAATGTTTGTTTAGAATTTGCCAGGGAAAAAATTCTGGGCCCAGTGCATAAATATATAACTATTCAGGTTATCTATTTTTCCCTGTGAGTTTTGGTAGTTCGTGTCTTCCAAGGAATCTGGCCATTTCATCTAATGTATCAAATTTGCAGGCATAGAGTTGTTATCCTTTATTATATTTTTAGTGTCCATGGGATCAGTAGTGATATCCCTTCTTTCAATTCAGATATTGGTTAGTTGTGTCTTCTCCCTTTTTTTTTCTCTTTGCTAGATAGAGGTTTACCTTTCTTAATTGATCTTTTCAAAGAACCAACTTTTGGTGTCATTACTTTTTGCTATGGTTTTCCAGATTACACTTCCCTTGATTTTTGCTCTAATTTTTATTATTTATTTTCTCCTGTTTACTTTAGGTCTAAATTGGTCTCCTTTCCTGCTTTCCTATGGTGAACGCTCAAGTTATTGATTTTAGTTGTTTCTTCTCCA
This sequence comes from Balaenoptera ricei, assembly GCF_028023285.1. Classification (NCBI taxonomy): domain Eukaryota; kingdom Metazoa; phylum Chordata; class Mammalia; order Artiodactyla; family Balaenopteridae; genus Balaenoptera; species Balaenoptera ricei. Next base: position 40,571,884 of record NC_082656.1, on the reverse strand, counting down.
ATACATGAATTTATGCTCTATGTTTCATTTTCCTCTAACAATGCTATTGTTGCATCAAAAATTTTTTGATAAGTTTTGTTTTCACTTTAATTTAGTTCAAAATGTCTCTAAGTTTCTCTGGCGCCTTCTGATTTCATCCATGTGTTAATTAGAAGTGCTTTGTTTAATTTCCAAACATACATGGATTATCCATCTATTTTTCTGTTGTGGATTTCCAGCTTAATGCCATTGTGGTGTGAGAACATACTTTGCGTGACTCTTTTTCCTTTATATTGGTAAAGGTGTGTTTTCTGTCCACAAATACGGTCTATGTTTGTGAATGTCCCCTGTGAGTTTGAGAGGCTATGGATTCTGCTGTTGTTGGATGGAGTATCCTATAAAAAAACAAAAAAGTCAAGTAGATCGATGATTGTGCCTTTCACACACACAGGCCTAATGATTGAATGAGTGCCTTTAGGATTGCCTTTCGTTCCCTCTAAATTAGTTTTTTCTTTAAATTTAACCTTCAGTTTTGAGTCACTTAGTTGGCTCTTGCATCAAATGATTATTCTTTGGTTTTACAGGTTATCTCCCAGTGATGCCAGATGGGATTAGCACAGCCCCAGGTGCTCGTTGCTAACGCCTATAAATTAATCTCCCCAAAGGAGAATCATTTAAGAGTTCTTTGGACTTCATCTTCAAAAGTAGCCAAAGAATTCAAGTGACAGTTTATCCCAGAAAAATCTCTGGCAGTTAGTGAAATTAGGGTATGACATTCAGAACACCACAGTTTAGGTGATCTTGATATAACTCGTAGTGGTGGGAAAGCAGTGATTGTAAAATGAAAGTAATTAACATGTACATGTTCTGTTGGGGGAGACTAAGGCAAAACAGGTGTTCAGCCTAGAAAAACGTTTCTCAGTGGATTTCCTATGAAGTCAATGTGTCTTGGATTTAACTTTGAAACAGGAATAAAAAATTTTTTTAATTGCAAAAGCAAGTCATGTAGATTGAATTAATGGAGAACGCTGTTCAAGTTATCCAGTATTTTTTCTGATTGCCTGCCTGCTTGATTTACCAATTACTGAGAGAAGGGTGTTGAAATCTCCCACTACAATCGGGGATTTATGTATTTCTTCTTGAACTTCGAGCAGGGTTTGCCTGATATATTTTGATGCTGTGCTGTTAGGAGCTGACATATTTAGGATCGTTACGTCCTCTTGGAGAATTGACCCCTTAATTATTATGTAGCGCCCCTCTTTACCCCTGGAAAGTTTCTGATGTGTGCTTTGTCTAAAATTTATCCACCTACTGCATCTTTCTTTGGGTTGGTGTTAGCATGGTAAACCTTTCTCCAAGTCTTTACTTCTAAGCTGAGTCTTTATGTTGAATGTGAGGTTCTTGTACATAGCATATAGTTGGATTTTCCTTTTGTCCACACTGAAAATTGGTGTCTTTCATGGGTATGCTTAGATCAGTTTCTTTAAAGTGATTATTAATATAATTGGATTACTATCAACCATATTTGCAACTTTTATTTTCTGTTCACTCCATTTGTTCTTTGTCTCCTTTTGGCCCCTCTTTTTCTGCTTTCTCTGGATTTAATTGTGCTTTTTGCATGATTCTATTATCCCCTTTCTTAGCATATTGCTTATACTGCTTCTTAAGCTGTTTTTATGCTTGCCCTAGTGTTCCAGTATGCACTTTTACTGATCTAAGCCCACCTTCAAATAACACCGTAGGGCTTCATGTGTATGTGTATTTCAGGTACCTTGTAACAGAGTATTCCCAATTCCTCCCAAACATTCTGTCCATCACTTCACTTACCCATATGCTATAATCCCCCAATACATTGTTACAATCATGTTTTAGAAAACAGTGATCTTTTAGATGACACAAGAATAAGAAACATAAAAGGTCTTATTTTAATAGCTCCATTTTACTTCACTGAATCTCTTCCTTTCTTTAGGTAGATCCAAGTTTCTGACCTATATTATTTCCCTTCTGCCTGAAGAACATCTCTCAACATTTTTGCAAGGCAGGTTTCCTGGAGATTAATTTGCTCAACGTTTTTTTGTTTGTTTGTTTGTTTTGTCTGAGAAAGTCTTTATTTCTTGTTCACTTTTGAATGATAACTTTGCTGGAAATAGAATTCTGGGTAGGTGGTTTTCCTTTTCAATCAACACTTGAAATAATTCACTCTGCTCTTCTTTGCATGGGTTCTGATGAGAAGCTGGCTGTTGTTCTCATCCAGATTCCTCCATGGGTATGGTGTTGTTATCCTTTAGCTTATTCTTTCAATATTTTGCTTAGTCTTTAGTTTGATACAGTTTGAATGTAACATGTCTAGGAGTGTGTGTGTGTGTGTGTGTGTGTGTGCGTGTGTGTGTGTGTGTGTGTCTTTAGTATACCTACTGCTCGGTGTTCACTGAGAGTCTTCAATCTGTGGTTTGGTGTCTGTCATTTATTTTGGCATTTCTTGGCCCTTACTGCTTCCAATATTCCTTCTTCTCTGTTATCTCTATCTTCTTTCTCTTTCTGGTATTCGAATTAATGTATCAAACTTTTTCTAATTTCACATGGCAGTATGTTCAGTTACCTTTTTTCTTTTTTCTGTTTTTCTCCTCTTTGCAATTCCATTTGGAAAGTTTTATTGACATATGACCCATTTTCAAGCTCATGGATTCTTTCCTTGGTTGTGCTGAGTCTACTGATGAGCCCCTCATTACTGTTAGTATGTTTTTACTTTCTAGTATTTCCTCTTATTTCGATCTTAGAGTTTCCATCTCTCTGCTTACATTACCCATCTGCTTTTGCATGTTGTCTATTTTTCCATCAGAGCCCTTAATATATTAATCATACTTATTTTAAATCCCCTGTTTGACAATTCCAACATGTGTGTCATACCAGAGTTTGGTTCTACTGTGTCCTTTGTCTCTTAATTCTCTTGATTTTTGGCATGCTTTGTAATTTTTTGGTTGAAAGCCAGACAGTTTCTTTTGGGTAATAGGACCTGATGTAAATAGGCATTTGGAGTGAACATTTCTGTTATTCTGGCTCGGGGCTGGATTGTGTTTTATGCTTGCTCTAATATAAGTGCCAGAGGCTTCCAGTTCCTGTAGTGTCCTTATTTCGGTCCCCCTCTTGAGTTTGGGCTTCCCAAAACAGTCCTGCTCAGAGAGAATCAGTGTTTTTGCAGTGGTTTCATCTAAAATCCACAGTTATTTCTCTGCAGCCCCAACAGTGTGGTGGCAAGGGGTGGAGGAGGGAGGCAATTCTATAGCTTCATCATTAAATGTCAGTCTTTTAGAGGGACTGTGTCTTTGGGCTGCAACCTTCACAGGTGTTTCTCCAGTGGCATTACCTTCTCCCCATGCCTTCTATCCTTTTCCTGGCTGCATGCAGTATTCCCAAATAATTTCCTGGAAGCCTTGACCTCTATTGACTGCTCTATTTCCCTTAGGTGAGACAAGAATGCTAGAGGGTACTAGAGTGGAAGGAATACCCTTCCTCCACTTAGGACCAGTCTCTAGCAAAATCTTTTCCATGGAAAGTAGGCCTTGTCAAGGAAAAGGCTCTGGGGGGTATTTTGACAGTGATTACTCTTTCTCTCACCCAGCCACAGAAACCAGGGCATCTTTCTCAGATCCTCACCATGAAAACCTGTTTCCTGGAGCAAAAGACCATGAACATATGGATGCTCCCTAAGACTGCAGCAAGTGGAGGTGAGTAGGGGAAGCAAAGTCTCACTTTCCTGCTAGTCCACACTCAACCTCACGCAGTTCATCTTATTTACCATTTAAATGTTCTTACCAGTTTATGACTGCAGAGGAGTCTGATTCAGGAAAGTAGATCTCAGTTTTGTGAGTCTGGATTCAACCGTCTCTCAGGATATTACATGGTGGTTTGCCCTGCCACCTCAGTCCTCTGATGAGTCTAGAAAATAGGTTGATTGCGTTTTTCCAGCATTTTCTTGTTTTAAGAAAGGATTGGTCTTTCCCCCCTCTTTACATGTTGGAGCTGAAACCAGACGTCTCATTTGTGGCCATTCTTTAAATATGCCACAATAAGTGTAAGCCTATGATTTTCAAATAGCATGGTAAACGCCAAGAGAAGCAGATGAAAGTTGAACGTAGTTGTCTCAGGGAGCCAGTAGGAGGGGTGTGTGTGTGTGTATATGTGGTAGGGTGTAAGGTGGGGGTGGGGGGTGGATGGATTTAGAATCAAGCGATTTATATATATATATATATATATATATATATATATATATATATATATATATATATGATATATGATGTCAGAAAAATAATAGGTGATGCATTTGATGATAGTCTACCGAAATTTTACATAGAAAAATACGTGGAAGTTGTAAGCATGATTTCGAGAAGATTGAATAAATGCTCTCAAATACATACAATTCTTCAAGCATATATTATCTCTTGCTTGTTGATATCAATTGTCACTATTTGTTAATTAACATGTTTGTATCACTCACGATCACAGCAGGTTTGCACACTAATTAGCTGAGGTAACAATGTGAAATTTGCCCTCTTGCCCTCTGCTAAGTGTTGGGGAAACAATGAAAGAGAGGGGCTGTGTTCTCATTTTGTGAACGAAGAAACACGCTAAAAGAGATTAAGTAACTTGCTGAAAGTCGTGCACTAATTAATGGTGGCTCTGGGACAATCTCTCAAGTCTGTCTGATTGTCAGCATCCACGTTCTTGCCTGTATACTTCTCTGCCTGCACTCCCCAGCATGCACATTCTTGAAGAGTCACATCTTCATCAGAAAATGGTGGGTTTTTTCCCCAACTAGGTTTGTGAACCAAATTTACTGAGGAAAGTACAAGGAGAGATGAATACAATCATCCAATTCTTTTCAGAAATCACAAATTCCTAAGCCTTGTTGAGTTGCTTTAGACGCTAGAAACAAAGACAGAAATCTTCCAAATTTATTTAATGAAGATAGGCTAAATTGATGAAATAAAATTCATATTTTAAGGAAGGACAAAAGTTTAAACATAAAGTTCTCTATGTCCCTTTGGGCCTCCTCCCTCTCTCCCTAATGTGCAGTGTGCACTCTGATGTAACTTCTTAAAAGAATAGAGTTCCTTCCCAACTCTGTAGGGAGTCATTGTGACTTGCTGCTCCCTTCATCCGTGTCTATGGGACTGTGAATCTTTGGTGAACTTTCTGTAAAAGTCTTTCTGTATCAGTATGTCATTTTCATGTACGATCCTTTGTCTCGAAAATGTATATGACTGTGCCTTCGACTTCTAATGGGCAGAACAGTTCTCAGAGTTTTTGGAGCATCTGTCTGCCATGTTATGTTCCTCAGTTTGGCTCAGAGAAAAACATCCCCTTTTCTTCTTAACTTGATTGCTAATTGAATTTTCATTCACATTTTCTTGGCATATTCGGCAGGATATGAGAGACACCCAGCAGAGGACACCTGTAGTCGACCCTGAACTGGCACTTGGTACCAGCTTGGGCCCTTTGAGCCCCACCAGTTTCTCAGGATTCCTCGGGTGTTTTGGTGAGTTCTCCTGAAATCTGAACATCATTGCTTTTAAAATGACATCCTGAGGTATACTCAAGCTGTTTTTCATGGGACTTGGAGTCCTGAGGGGGTACCAGTACATTTCCTAGGCAAGCATCTAGGGGGAAGGTCCTAGGCAGGGAGCTAAGGGGAACTTTGGAGTGACTTGGGTTAGCTGGCCTTTTTAAAAAAATTGTCTTAAACTAGAAAGGTTATGTGTATATGGTCTGAACAAACTGTTTGCTAGTGAAATGGGAGACTTAGCCTGCTCAGCTCTGAAGAAAAGGGGCATTTGCTCCTTCTGGCCACATGGTATTCTCAGGTGACTGAGAACCTAGCAGAAGTGTCTGAGGATCAATCCTTGTGAAGTGCCGCAGTCCCACAGGGGATCCCACTACAACCATTAAGTAAATTCTGCTGGCCAGGGGTGCACAATGGGCTGATCACCTAGAGCCTCAGCACCCAGGGTTGTTTTAAACTATTAGGTGGAGAAACCTAGACACATAAGAGAGTCAAACCAACCCAAGGGCAGGTAACTCCTTAGGGAGCTAGACTCAGAAGCAGCACACATTTGATCCATAACAGTGCCCTCAGACAATTGTGCAGATCATATCTGAATTAGGCTACCAAATTAGTAATGGGAAATCGTGCCTCAAAGGCCAAACAGCTCCCTGATGGACAGCCACCCACTGGAACTTGGCTGGCTTTGTGTACAATTGGAATGAAGCCAATACTTGCAAGTACTTATCTTAACTCTTAAATGGCCAGGATGGAGCTCTTTTGACACTCCCAAACTGTAGAGAAAGCCGACTTGAGAAAACATCCTTTCAAAATTCTGCCACTGAGAGAACCAAAAGTATTTCTAGGGAAACTTTTAAGCTATAAAGCACAACTCACATTGCCCGACACTACAGCCTTGGCTTAATTAGTAGAACCTAAAACTGAAAAAGAAAAAAAGAGAGGGAAAAGGCCTTTTTAAACTCAAGCAGGAAAACTATGAGATCTCTGTCTTTGCCTACCTAGATCTATGTATGTCTGTTGTGTATGTTATAAATATGATGTGTCTCTAATTCCGGATGATATTATCAAAATTAATTTGTAAAAGAGCTCTATTTATTTGACTTAGAAGTAAGCACTTACAAATCAAATATTTCTAGATGGAACTTAAAGTAGCCTCAATTTTAAAAGATCACGTGATCTAGGATTAATTTTTAACAAATGAAACAAGTTCAAGTTGATGGTTTGATTAATACAAACATGTCTTTAGAATCATCAGCATTAAGTATGATACTTTTATTGTACCTAGGTTTACTGCAAGTCAAGAAAGTTATGTTCTCTCTGTTATAAAATGTGTCAAAAAGAAAATTAACTTGGCACTGTTGGTGGGAATGTAAATTGATACAGCCACTATGGAGAACAGTATGGAGGTTCCTTAAAAAACTAAAAATAGAACTACCATATGACCCAGCAGTCCCACTCCTGGGCATATACCCAGAGAAAACCATAATTCAAAAAGACACATACACCCCAGTGTTCACTGTAGCACTATTTACAATAGCCAGGACATGGAAGCAACCTAAATGTCCACGAATGGAAGAATGTATAAAGAAGATGTGGTACATATATGCAATGGAATATTCCTCAGCCATAAAAAGGAATGAAATTGGGTTATTTGTAGAGTCGTGGATGGACCTAGAGACTGTCATACAGAGTGAAGTTAAGCCAGAAAGAGAAAAACAAATATCGTATATTGACGCATACATGTGGAATCTAGAAAAATGGTATAGATGATCTTATTTGCAAAACAGAAATAGAGACACAGACGTAGAGAACAGCCATATGGACACCAAGGGGGGAAAGGGGGTGGTGGGATGAATTGGGAGATTGGGATTGACATATATACAGTATTGATACTATGTACAAAATAGATGACTAATGAGAACCTACTGTATAGCTCAGGGAACTCTACTCAGTGCTCTGTGGTGACCTAAATGGGAAGGAAATCCAGAAAAGAGGGGATATGTGTATACGTATAGCTGATTCATTTTGCTGTACAGCAGGCACTAACACAACATTGTAAAGCAACTATACTCCAATAAAAATTAATTATCAAAAAAAAAAAAAGAAAATTAACTTGGCCTGATGATATTTTCATAAGTAATGAAAAAGAGATAAATGGGATAAAAGTTTTGGGGTGAACTCTTTAAGAATAATTAGTTTTATGGTATGTCTACCTAAAAACAGTTTCTCCAGTTTTTTGGTAACTTGAAGCTTCAGAGTTCTGCTACATTAAGTTAAATGACGGAAATTCATTGAATGTCTATGTCATTCTTAATAAGATAAATTCTGAAACGTTAATTGCTAAAGAAGTCTATGTTTACCTGTTTTGACCGCTTATTACAGAGAGACTAAATACATTTGAGACTATTAATAAATATACTTGGTGCTTATTGGAAGATTGAACTATGAAGTGGTGTATATTTTTAGAAATTAGTGTTTAAAAAGGAACCCTGAGTAAAGAGCTCTATGAATGGCCAAGACTGACTAAGATTGGATTTAACTTAATTAAATGAATGAATTCTAATAGTGTCCATCATCGGATGAATGGATAAAGAAGATGTGGCACATATATACAATGGAATATTACTCAGCCATAAAAAGAAACGAAATGGAGTTATTTGTAGTGAGGTGGATGGAGTTAGAGTCTGTCATACAGAGTGAAGTAAGTCAGAAAGAGAAAAATAAATACAGTATGCTAACACATATATATGGAATCTAAGGGGAAAAAAAAAGGTCATGAAGAACCTAGTGGTAAGACGGGGATAAAGACACAGACCTACTAGAGAAAGGAATTGAGGATATGGGGAGGGGGAAGGGTAAGCTGTGACGAAGTGAGAGAGTGGCATGGACATATATACACTACCAAACGTAAAATAGATAGCTAGTGGGAAGCAACCGCATAGCACAGGGAGATCAGCTCAGTGCTTTGTGACCACCTAGAGGGGTGGGATAGGGAGGGTGGGAGGGAGGGAGATGCAAGAGGGAAGAGATAGGGGAACATATGTATATGTATAACTGATTCACTTCGTTATAAAGCAGAAACTAACACACCATTGTAAAGCAATTATACTCCAATAAAGATGTTAAAATATATATATATGAAAGGTCAAATGGTGCAAAACTAGAATTTGGCTTTTTCTCTGTTGAGGGGACAAAGTTTTCTTGAAACATTGATCTGTTTTTGACAACAGCTTGTAAAGGTTCTTTATCTCTTAAGTAAGCTGTTGTAACTTTCTCTAATTGCCTTGGAAATCTTTTGTTGTCACTTTGGTTAAATGAATAAGTATTGTTTCATGGTAACTTATGATCCTACTTGGCCAGATGTTTAAAACCTTCTGCTATCTTTGACAAACTTGCTCAAATCAAATGCCAAATGAAGTTCTTTTGACCTCTAGCTAACTTTGTGATGCTTCAGAAGTCCCCTGAACACGTCAAAGGCAGATATTAAATTAATTAGGCTAATTTGGTATGTTAAATTCTGAACATGGGAAACATTGTCAAATGAGTAATGATAAGCATTCTTAGGTTCTATTGCATGGGTAAGTATTCTTAATATAAATGTTTGAGAAAGTACATGAAGTTCTTAGAATTTGAAATGTCCTGGTGTGTTGTCAGTCATAATTCTAGTCGTTATTTTAAGATGTTGTATGTCACAGAAATAGTCAAATTTCCTTGACAGTTGCATTGTAATCAGGTCTTTAACCATGATTTTAAGTCTTTCGTTATTTATAGACAGTTATTGTCTTACTCTGACGCTTTTGCAGAAATGCTTGTAGATGACTTGCCTTTGTGCTCCAAAACTAAATTAGACTCGGTAGCAAATGGACTTCCACCTTGTGTGAGGTCTATTTCAGCAACAGCTCTCTTATGTAAGGCTACTGAAGAGGGTCTCCTTTTTTTAAAAAAAAAATATTTTTTCTTTTTGGGCTGCACCGGGTCTTAGTTGCGGCACATGGGGGGTCTTCGTTGCCGCGTGCAGGATCTTTTAGTTGCAGCACGCGGGATCTAGTTTCCTGACCAGGGTTCGAACCTGGGCCCCCTGCATTGGGAACAAGGAGTCTTAACCGCTGGACCACCAGGGAAGTCCCTACTTTAACTAATTATGTCCCACACTCAGCTGAGTCTCTTCTAAACTCTCACCACACTCGGCACTATTCTGTAAGCCAACTAACTTCTTCTGAAGTATTTTTGCTTTCTGCACCTAATAGTAAGTTGGTTTGATATAATAACATTAACCCTGCAACTTTGCTTCCAGCACCACAGGAAGAAAACAACCGGGACTGCACTTTGTTAACTGATTATCTTCTTGCACCCAGGAATGATTTCCAAGAAGCTCCTATGGATAATATTGATCTAATTTAGTTTACAGATGGGTCCTAAGTAAAGAATGAGCAGGGACATTACCGAGGTGGATATGCAATAATGCCCACAGTGGACATAATTGAAAGCTCTTATTTACCAGAAACAACCTCAGCACAACAAGCCCAATTAATAGCCTTAACCTGAGCTTATCAACTAGCTAAAGCAGAGGTAACACATATTTTTACTGACAATCGCTATGCTTTTGGAGTGGCACACAACTTTGGAATGCTCTGGGGAAAAACATGAGGTTTTTAACCTCTTCAGGACAACCTATTTTAAAAAATGGAAAACAGGTTGAAGAGTTATTCATTGTTATACAGCTGCCAAAACATTCAGCAATTATTAAAACACCAAGGCATTCCAAATCTGACACTATGGAAGCTAAAGGAAATCAGCTGGCTGATGCTGCAACCAAACAGGCAGCTTTAAATACTCACCCTGTCCAGCCTCGAGGATGTCCACTGCTCTCCATAAACCCTGCTAACCCAGTGAAAGATGTCCTTCTACAGTCTCAAGAAATTGCCACTAAAGAAGAGAAACTGATATGGCAACAAAAAGGGAGAATTTTAACCCCACCACACAAATATGGTTTGGACGTGATTTAAAGAAAAAAATCCTACAGTGTCTGTTGGAGCATAATTGTGGTTGCTCCAACATGTATATTCTTTAACTCATTGGGAACTTGAGGAAATGGTCTTACGGGGAGAATGATATTTTTGGAAACTTTCACCCATCATGGTTCAAGGGAAATTGTATTACATTATTATCAGGGTCTTATTGAGGCACTTCTTAAAAATTGGCAGTTAATTCCTTTTATATCGAGCTCTCAGGAGATGCAAACCCTAAGGCTCATGGATTACAATCTAGAAATTTTCTGTATTGGATAGGACATCAAATAAAAGGTTCTTTGCAACCATGATGCAAAGGACCTTATCAGGCTTTATTAACAAATCCATGCACAGCCAAACTGAAAGACATAAATTCATGGATTCACATCTCTCATTTTATTTTATTTTATTTTTTCCAACATCTCTCATTTTAAAAAGGCCCCTCCACCTGAATGGACTTTGATCCCTGCTTTTCACACCTGGCTTCAACTAACTAAAACAAGCATCATCAAGATGCGTCAAGAAGAAGACAGCAACAGTAGCAGATAGCTAACCCAAAAGTCCAGACCAGGCCTGTAAGACCCATCCTACAAGTTCAATTGTATTGTTTACCAAATGTCTGTCTCTCTATCAAAATTGAAAGTCATTGTTTTACTTCTAGCTGTACTTTTGCCTCAGTGTTTGAGATGGAAGGAAAATTCTTTAGCAAAATGTTCCCAAAGTATAGCTACTAGCCTCAATTTAACCTGTTGTTGGATCTGTCATCAAATTCCTCCACCAATACAAAACCGATAAAGCCCCTCATAATTCCTGTACTCAGATCGACCTGCCTCTGGCTTAAGGTTTCAGATTCAAATTCTTCAACATATTAATGTGTCGATTCCTTGTCTGGCACTATCCTCGGTCCTTAGAGCCCAGACACAATTTACCCTAGGACTCCCCAACTGCTCCAACCCTTCCTTAATCAACAAATGTCTTGCAGAAAAAAACACGAGTAACTTGTGCCAGTAACTCCCCTATGTCAAGTACCATAGAGCTGGCTTTTGGAAAGCCTGCAAGAGGAAAGATCCAGGGTTTAATACATTGTTAACAAAACTTCCAAATGATGAGGCTATCAGTGAGATCACTCTGGGAGGCAGCACTTGCACTCCCCCAGGTTTTTTCTTCATCGATGGTGTTGGAATTGACCCGCCTATGCAAGGATCGACACGTAAATATCTTAAGAGCTGGCAGGTAGAAGGTTTATGTTTGTTGGGACATTATGTTACCTCATTGTCTATACAAAGAGACAGATGAAGCTCCTTTCTCTCTCCATTTCAGAGTCAAGAGATCCATGTTAGCATGATACCAAGATACCTGGTGGCAAAGTCTTTGGGGGGGGTCTTGATTCCTAATGCAAGAGTATGTATAAACAGGATATGCTCAGAAAACTATCAGCCATCACTGGTCAAATAGCCAAAGAGAGTGCAAAAAACATTGCAGCACAACAGACACCCTTAAATTTATTAGCCCAAGTAGTATTCAATAACAGTGCTGCCTTAGAGGATGCATAATCTAGAAAATGTTTCCCCATCAGCATATACCTCCATGTTTGTTTACTGCATTTGATTAATTTACTCAATTCCAAAGTTTATAGGGTGGGAAAGAGGTGTTGCAAAACTGAATGGCTCTTGATTTTTAAATCCACTTTGCAAGGGGAAACTGGTGGTATAATCCGGACTGAATGCTCTGCTTTCATACCAGACGAGTCCTCTAATATAACTCATCTAATGACTCACATATAAGATCAGATTTCTGCATTGAAGGATCCCCTTCCTAATCTAGGTGAAATCTTGGGTAAATGGTTCAGCTCTGGGGATTCATGGTTTAAATGTCTGCTTATGACTGTGTTATTGTTCTTGGCCTCTGTATCATTTATAGAGTAACAATCTCTTGTGCCTCTCAATGTATATTCAGAAATACAACTAAAATAATGTCTAAATGACTTGAAACTATTGATCATATCTGTAGTTCTACATAAGATAATGGGCATGCACAAGGCACATATAGGGTAAAACTGTCATAAGTCCTATTGGACAACCTAGAATTGACTATCAGTCCTTGGCAAGCATTCTACTAGTATAACCCCCTAAAAAGGAAGGAAAGAACTTGACTATTAAGACCTGGCATTGAAGGACATGATAGATCCAAGGGCAGGTAAGCAACCGCCCTAGCATGGGAAACCAAATATTTGATCATCTAATGCTTTCTATCAAAAGATTAATGCTCCAAACTGGGAAATCGATGAAACAAAATTTATATTGTAAGGCAGGACAAGAAAATGTAAGCATAAAATTCTCTCTGTGTCCTTTTGGTCATTCTCCCTTCTTCCCTAATGTGTGGTGTGCATCTGCATTACACATTACCCAGACCTCCTCAAAGATGGGAATGCCTGCTCGACCATAGTGATCAGTATTTTCCCCTTTCTTCTAACGTTAGCAATGTAACATTAAAGAATTTCTTTCTTTCCCAACTTGTAGGGGGTCAAGGTGACTTGCTGCTCACTTTGTACATGCTTACCTGGACTATGTATCTTTGGTGAATGTTCTGTGAAATATCAGTATGTCATTTTGATGTGTGATCCTTTGTCTCAAAAATGTATATGACTGTGCCTTTGACTTCTAACGGACGGAAAAGTTCCCAGAGCTTTATGAAAGTCTGTCACCCGGGTTATAATCCTGAATTTGCCTCAAAGAAAATTCCCCTTTTCTTCTTAACTTGATTGTTAATTGACTTTTCATTTATAAAACACTCATTCCAAAACCTGGAAAAGGTAGTACATTCACACAAGCCCAGAAATACAGGTACACACACAAACACGTGCTCATATACTCAGTCGTGTGCACATACACACAGAAATATGGATTTAGCTTACTTAGATGCATAGATTTAATTTTTTATCCATAAAGATTGAGTTTAAAGTTCAATATAGAAAATCCCACATCCTGGGAGCTTTTCTAGTCACAAGAGGATGGTGTAATAATGAGACATATTTTAGTGTTTTAATAATAGGTCAAAGGAGAAATACCGGAAAAATCAGAAATGATGAGAAAAAAAGACCTCAAGAAATTCTGTCCATCTCTGATAAACTCGCTGTGGCCTTTCTTAGTTCTTTTTTTTTTTTTTTTTTTTTTTTGCGGGATCATTTTATTTTATTGTATTGTATTATTTTTTTTAACATCTTTCTTGGAGTATAATTGCTTTACAATGGTGTGTTTAGTTTCTGCTTTATAACAAAGTGAATCAGTTATACATATACATATGTTCCCATATCTCTTCCCTCTTGCGTCTCCCTCCCTCCCACCCTCTCTATCCCAACCCTCTATGTGGTCACAAACCACCGAGCTCATCTCCCTGTGCTATGCGGCTGCTTCCCACTAGCTATCTATTTTACATTTGGTAGTGTATATATGCCCATGCCACTCTCTCACTTTGTCACAGCTTACCCTTCCCCCTCCCCATATCCTCAAGTCCATTCTCTAGTAGGTCTGTGTCTTTATTCCCGTCTTACCCCTAGGTTCTTCATGACCTTTTTTTTTTCTTCTTAGATTCCATATATATGTGTTAGCATACGGTATTTGTTTTTCTCTTTCTGACTTACTTCACTCTGTATGACAGACTCTAGGTCCATCCACCTCACTACAAATAACTCCATTTCGTTTCTTTTTATGGCTGAGTAATATTCCATTGTATATATGTGCCACATCTTCTTTATCCATTCATCTGTTGATGGACACCTAGGTTGCTTCCATGTCCTGGCCTTTGTAAATAGAGCTGCAATGAACATTTTGGTACATGACTCTTTTTGAATTATGGTTTTCTCTGGGCATATGCCCAGTAGTGGGATTGCTGGGTCCTATGGTAATTCTATTTTTATTTTTTTAAGGAACCTCCATACTGTTCTCCATAGTGTCTGTATCAATTTACATTCCCACCAACAGTGCAAGAGTGTCCCCTTTTCTCCACACCCTCTCCAGCATTTATTGTTTCTAGATTTTTTGATGATGGCCATTCCAACCGGTGTGAGATGATATCTCATTGTAGTTTTGATTTGCATTTCTCTAATGATTAATGATGTTGAGCATTCTTTCATGTGTTTGTTGGCAATGTGTATATCTTCTTTGGAGAAATGTCTATTTAGGTCTTCTGCCCATTTTTGGATTGGGTTGTTTGTTTTTTTGACACTGAGCTGCATGAGCTGCTCGTATATTTTGGAGATTAATCCTTTGTCAGTTGCTTCGTTTGCAAATATTTTCTCCCATTCTGAGGGTTGTGTGTTCGATTTGTTTATGGATTCCTTTGCTGTGCAAAAGCTTTTAAGTTTCGTTAGGTCCCATTTGTTTACTTTTGTTTTTATTTCCATTTCTCTAGGAGGTGGGTCAAAAAGGATCTTGCTGTGATTTATGTCATACAGTGTTCTGCCTATGTTTTCCTCTAAGAGTTTGATAGTGTCTGGCCTTACATTTAGGTCTTTAATCCATTTTCAGTTTATTTTTGTGTATGGTGTTAGGAAGTGTTCTAATTTCCTTCTTTAACATGTAGCTGTCCAGTTTTCCCAGCACCACTTATTGAAGAGGCTGTCTTTTCTCCATTGTATATTCTTGCCTCTGTTATCAAAACTAAGGTGACCATATGTGCGTGGGTTTATCTCTGGGCTTTCTATCCTGTTCCATTGATCTATATTGCTGTTTTTGTGCCAGTACCATATTGTCTTGATTACTGTGGCTTTGTAGTGTAGTCTGAAGTGCGGGAGCCTGATTCCTCCAGCTCCAATTTTCTTTCTCAAGATTGCTTTGTCTATTCGGGGTCTTCTGTGTTTCCATACAAATGTGAAATTTTTTGTTCTAGTTCTGTGAAAAATGCCATTGGTAGTTTGATAGATATTGCACTGGATCTGTAGATTGCTTTGGGTAGTAGAGTCATTTTCACAATGTTGGTTCTTCCAATCTAAAAACATGGTACATCTCTCCATCTGTCTGTGTCATCTTTAATTTCTTTCATCAGTGTCTTGTAGTTTTCTGCATACAGGTCTTTTGTCTCCTTAGGTAGGTTTATTCCTCAATATATTATTCTTTGTGTTGCAATGGTAAATGGGTGTGTATATTTAATTTCTCTTTCAGATTTTTCAGAATGATAGGTGTTAGCTCCTCTCTAAATGTTTGATAAAATTCAAATATTTATGTTTGAATGTTTGATAAAATATCCGATAAAAATCTTCCAACAAACAAAACACCAGTAGTAGACGGCTTCATAGGCGAATTCTGTCAAACATTTAGAGAAGCGCTAACACTTATCCTTCTCAAATTCTTCCAAAATATAGCAGAGTGAGGAACACTCTTAAACTCATTTGATGAGGCCACCTTCAGTCCCATTTACCATTGCAACACAAAGAATAATATATTGAGGAATAAACCTACCTAAGGAGACAAAAGACCTGTATGCAGAAAACTACAAGACACTGATGAAAGAAATTAAAGATGACACAGACAGATGGAGAGATGTACCATGTTTTTAGATTGGAAGAACCAACATTGTGAAAATGACTCTACTACCCAAAGCAATCTACAGATCCAGTGCAATATCTATCAAACTACCAATGGCATTTTTCACAGAACTAGAACAAAAAATTTCACATTTGTATGGAAACACAGAAGACCCCGAATAGACAAAGCAATCTTGAGAAAGAAAATTGGAGCTGGAGGAATCAGGCTCCCGCACTTCAGACTACACTACAAAGCCACAGTAATCAAGACAATATGGTACTGGCACAAAAACAGCAATATAGATCAATGGAACAGGATAGAAAGCCCAGAGATAAACCCACGCACATATGGTCACCTTAGTTTTGATAACAGAGGCAAGAATATACAATGGAGAAAAGACAGCCTCTTCAATAAGTGGTGCTGGGAAAACTGGACAGCTACATGTTAAAGAAGGAAATTAGAACACTTCCTAACACCATACACAAAAATAAACTGAAAATGGATTAAAGACCTAAATGTAAGGCCAGACACTATCAAACTCTTAGAGGAAAACATAGGCAGAACACTGTATGACATAAATCACAGCAAGATCCTTTTTGACCCACCTCCTAGAGAAATGGAAATAAAAACAAAAGTAAACAAATGGGACCTAACGAAACTTAAAAGCTTTTGCACAGCAAAGGAATCCATAAACAAATCGAACACACAACCCTCAGAATGGGAGAAAATATTTGCAAACGAAGCAACTGACAAAGGATTAATCTCCAAAATATACGAGCAGCTCATGCAGCTCAGTGTCAAAAAAACAAACAACCCAATCCAAAAATGGGCAGAAGACCTAAATAGACATTTCTCCAAAGAAGATATACACATTGCCAACAAACACATGAAAGAATGCTCAACATCATTAATCATTAGAGAAATGCAAATCAAAACTACAATGAGATATCATCTCACACCGGTTGGAATGGCCATCATCAAAAAATCTAGAAACAATAAATGCTGGAGAGGGTGTGGAGAAAAGGGGACACTCTTGCACTGTTGGTGGGAATGTAAATTGATACAGACACTATGGAGAACAGTATGGAGGTTCCTTAAAAAAATAAAAATAGAATTACCATAGGACCCAGCAATCCCACTACTGGGCATATGCCCAGAGAAAACCATAATTCAAAAAGAGTCATGTACCAAAATGTTCATTGCAGCTCTATTTACAAAGGCCAGGACATGGAAGCAACCTAGGTGTCCATCAACAGATGAATGGATAAAGAAGATGTGGCACATATATACAATGGAATATTACTCAGCCATAAAAAGAAACGAAATGGAGTTATTTGTAGTGAGGTGGATGGACCTAGAGTCTGTCATACAGAGTGAAGTAAGTCAGAAAGAGAAAAACAAATACCGTATGCTAACACATATATATGGAATCTAAGAAGAAAAAAAAAAGGTCATGAAGAACCTAGGGGTAAGACGGGAATAAAGACACAGACCTACTAGAGAATGGACTTGAGGATATGGGGAGGGGGAAGGGTAAGCTGTGACAAAGTGAGAGAGTGGCATGGGCATATATACACTACCAAATGTAAAATAGATAGCTAGTGGGAAGCAGCCGCATAGCACAGGGAGATGAGCTCGGTGGTTTGTGACCACATAGAGGGTTGGGATAGAGAGGGTGGGAGGGAGGGAGACGCAAGAGGGAAGAGATATGGGAACATATGTATATGTATAACTGATTCACTTTGTTATAAAGCAGAAACTAAACACACCATTGTAAAGCAATTATACTCCAAGAAAGATGTTAAAAAAAATAATACAATACAATAAAATAAAATGATCCCGCAAAAAAAAAAAAAAAAAAAAAAAGAACTAAGAAAGGCCACAGCGAGTTTATCAGAGATGGACAGAATTTCTTGAGGTCTTTTTTTCTCATCATTTCTGATTTTTCCGGTATTTCTCCTTTGACCTATTATTAAAACACTAAAATATGTCTCATTATTACACCATCCTCTTGTGACTAGAAAAGCTCCCAGGATGTGGGATTTTCTATATTGAACTTTAAACTCAATCTTTATGGATAAAAAATTAAATCTATGCATCTAAGTAAGCTAAATCCATATTTCTGTGTGTATGTGCACACGACTGAGTATATGAGCACGTGTTTGTGTGTGTACCTGTATTTCTGGGCTTGTGTGAATGTACTACCTTTT
>NC_082656.1:40410637-40553591 GCF_028023285.1 Balaenoptera ricei | reverse complement strand
GGGATTTAGTCACTGCCTGCCTGCTTCTGTGAAGAAAATGAGTGTTCCTGAAAGAAACCTTATGCTTCCAGTTCCTAGTTGGAAGCTCACCCTGCTCTGCTCTATAACTAAATGAAAGTCAAGGGGAGCACTAGCCTCGAGGTAATGCCCTGAATATCCTTACAATACGGGAGGCATGCAGCAGCTCCATGAGGCCTTCAACGCTGTTCTGCTTTAGTTTAACGGTAGTAAGCCTGCCAAGACTCCTAGAGACCTTACTTAAGCACCCGTTTGGGTATCAGAAAACTGCCTAGAGCCAGGAAGCTTTGGTCCTGCGTGTATGCTGCCTATCAACTTACAAACTGGAGACTGACGTCACAAGGCTTGTTTGCCCATTAAGAAAGCTCCGTTCATGCGGCCTCGAATAAACCTGAAAAGCACTGTTGTTGCCAGGGTTTTTGTCACTGCCGGCATGGTTCTGAGAAGATATTGACTTCTCCGGGAAGAAACCTTGTGCTGCCAGTTCCTAGTTGGAAGATCACCCTGCTCTGCTCTATACCTAAAGTGAAAGTCAACGTGAGCCCAAGCCTCGAAGGAAGGCCCCGATTTGCCTTGCCAAACGGGAGGCGTGGAGCAGCGCCATGAGGCCTTCTTCACTGTTCTGCTTTAGTTTCACGGTAGTAAGCTTTTCAAGACTCCTAGGGCCCTTGCTTCAGCAACCGTTTCGGTGCCAGTACACTGAGTAGAGCCAAGAACCTCAGGGCCAGCTAAGCAACTTCAGCCCCGTAGGCCTTTGGGAACACCCCAGTGTTGGCTAGAGAAAGGCAACACACTGCACTCTTCCTTGGGAGAGCCAGATTACCTCAGCTATACACAGGATTCAGGAACACACTTCTAGAAGGTCCTCCATGCAATGGATGTAACCTCATTCTCCTAGCGGAACTCTATTGAGAAAAATACTCTGCTTCTAATCCCTTTTCACCTTTTACACTTAGAGTCAGGCATCCTCAAGGAGGTGGTCGGCTTGCATTCCAAGTAGAATTTCAGCACTGTTCTTGGTGGAACACTGCAGGTCTTTGGAAGAAGCACAGGCACCTAAGTCTCCCTCGCGCATCCTTAGTTTAGGCACTTTGCTGCACGCAGAGAAGCAGTCGTAGAAAAAAGTTGAATCAGGGAAAGCCCCAGTGGGTGTCCTGAATCTCTTTTGACTTGTTAGCATCAACATGTCCTTATGCTGCGTGTCAATCTGGAAATGTGAGACTGAGACACAAATCTTCTTTTCCCATTTTGAAAGCTCCACTCATGCAGTCTCGAAGCTACCTGAAAAGCACTGTTGTTACCGTGCTTTTAGTTACTGCCGGCATGGCTCAGAGAAGAAACTGAGTTTTCTGGAAAGAAACCTGGCGCTTCCAGTTCCTAGTTGGAAGCTCACCCTGCTCTCCTCTATAGCAAAAGTGAACGTCAACGTGAGCACTAACCTCCAAGTAAGGCCCTGATTATCCTGGCAAATCGGGAGGCATGCCGCAGCTCCATGAGGCCTTCATCACTCTTCTGCTTTAGTTTCACGGTAGTAAGCTTCCCAAGACTCCTAGGAAGCTTGCTTCAGCACCCGTTTCGGTAACAGAACACTGCCTAGAGCCAGGAAGCTCTGGTCCTCCGTGTATGCTGCGTGTCAACCTAGAAATTGGAGACTGATGGCACAAGGCTTGTTTTCCCATTAGGAAAGCTCCGTTCATGCGGCCTCGAGGATACCTGAAAAGCATTGTTGTTGCCGGGGATTTAGTCACTGCCTGCCTGCTTCTGCGAAGAAAATGAGTTTTCCCAAAAGAAACCTTGTGCTTCCAGTTCCTAGTTGGAAGCTCACCCTGCTCTGCTCTATAACTAAAGTGAAAGTCAAGGGGAGCACTAGCCTCGATGTAAGGCCCTGAATATCCTTATAAAACGCGAGGCATGCAGCAGCAGCTCCTTGAGGCCTTCAACGCTGTTCTCCTTTAGTTTCACGGTAGTAAGCTTTCCAAGACTTCAAGGAACCTTACTTCCACACCCGTTTCGGTAACAGAACACTGCATAGAGCCAGGAAGCTCTTGAACTCCGTGTATGCTCCGTGTCAACCTAGAAATTGGAGACTGATGGCACAAGGCTTGTTTTCCCAATAGGAAAGCTCCGTTCATGCGGCCTCGAGGATACCTGAAAAGCATTGTTGTTGCCGGGGATTTAGTCACTGCCTGCCTGCTTCTGTGAAGAAAATGAGTGTTCCTGAAAGAAACCTTATGCTTCCAGTTCCTAGTTGGAAGCTCACCCTGCTCTGCTCTATAACTAAATGAAAGTCAAGGGGAGCACTAGCCTCGAGGTAATGCCCTGAATATCCTTACAATACGGGAGGCATGCAGCAGCTCCATGAGGCCTTCAACGCTGTTCTGCTTTAGTTTAACGGTAGTAAGCCTGCCAAGACTCCTAGAGACCTTACTTAAGCACCCGTTTGGGTATCAGAAAACTGCCTAGAGCCAGGAAGCTTTGGTCCTGCGTGTATGCTGCCTATCAACTTACAAACTGGAGACTGACGTCACAAGGCTTGTTTGCCCATTAAGAAAGCTCCGTTCATGCGGCCTCGAATAAACCTGAAAAGCACTGTTGTTGCCAGGGTTTTTGTCACTGCCGGCATGGTTCTGAGAAGATATTGACTTCTCCGGGAAGAAACCTTGTGCTGCCAGTTCCTAGTTGGAAGATCACCCTGCTCTGCTCTATACCTAAAGTGAAAGTCAACGTGAGCCCAAGCCTCGAAGGAAGGCCCCGATTTGCCTTGCCAAACGGGAGGCGTGGAGCAGCGCCATGAGGCCTTCTTCACTGTTCTGCTTTAGTTTCACGGTAGTAAGCTTTTCAAGACTCCTAGGGCCCTTGCTTCAGCAACCGTTTCGGTGCCAGTACACTGAGTAGAGCCAAGAACCTCAGGGCCAGCTAAGCAACTTCAGCCCCGTAGGCCTTTGGGAACACCCCAGTGTTGGCTAGAGAAAGGCAACACACTGCACTCTTCCTTGGGAGAGCCAGATTACCTCAGCTATACACAGGATTCAGGAACACACTTCTAGAAGGTCCTCCATGCAATGGATGTAACCTCATTCTCCTAGCGGAACTCTATTGAGAAAAATACTCTGCTTCTAATCCCTTTTCACCTTTTACACTTAGAGTCAGGCATCCTCAAGGAGGTGGTCGGCTTGCATTCCAAGTAGAATTTCAGCACTGTTCTTGGTGGAACACTGCAGGTCTTTGGAAGAAGCACAGGCACCTAAGTCTCCCTCGCGCATCCTTAGTTTAGGCACTTTGCTGCACGCAGAGAAGCAGTCGTAGAAAAAAGTTGAATCAGGGAAAGCCCCAGTGGGTGTCCTGAATCTCTTTTGACTTGTTAGCATCAACATGTCCTTATGCTGCGTGTCAATCTGGAAATGTGAGACTGAGACACAAATCTTGTTTTCCCATTTTGAAAGCTCCACTCATGCAGTCTCGAAGCTACCTGAAAAGCACTGTTGTTACCGTGCTTTTAGTTACTGCCGGCATGGCTCAGAGAAGAAACTGTGTTTTCTGGAAAGAAACCTGGCGCTTCCAGTTCCTAGTTGGAAGCTCACCCTGCTCTCCTCTATAGCAAAAGTGAACGTCAACGTGAGCACTAACCTCCAAGTAAGGCCCTGATTATCCTGGCAAATCGGGAGGCATGCCGCAGCTCCATGAGGCCTTCATCGCTCTTCTGCTTTAGTTTCACGGTAGTAAGCTTCCCAAGACTCCTAGGAAGCTTGCTTCAGCACCCGTTTCGGTAACAGAACACTGCCTAGAGCCAGGAAGCTCTGGTCCTCCGTGTATGCTGCGTGTCAACCTAGAAATTGGAGACTGATGGCACAAGGCTTGTTTTCCCATTAGGAAAGCTCCGTTCATGCGGCCTCGAGGATACCTGAAAAGCATTGTTGTTGCCGGGGATTTAGTCACTGCCTGCCTGCTTCTGCGAAGAAAATGAGTTTTCCCAAAAGAAACCTTGTGCTTCCAGTTCCTAGTTGGAAGCTCACCCTGCTCTGCTCTATAACTAAAGTGAAAGTCAAGGGGAGCACTAGCCTCGATGTAAGGCCCTGAATATCCTTATAAAACGCGAGGCATGCAGCAGCAGCTCCTTGAGGCCTTCAACGCTGTTCTCCTTTAGTTTCACGGTAGTAAGCTTTCCAAGACTTCAAGGAACCTTACTTCCACACCCGTTTCGGTAACAGAACACTGCATAGAGCCAGGAAGCTCTTGAACTCCGTGTATGCTCCGTGTCAACCTAGAAATTGGAGACTGATGGCACAAGGCTTGTTTTCCCAATAGGAAAGCTCCGTTCATGCGGCCTCGAGGATACCTGAAAAGCATTGTTGTTGCCGGGGATTTAGTCACTGCCTGCCTGCTTCTGTGAAGAAAATGAGTGTTCCTGAAAGAAACCTTATGCTTCCAGTTCCTAGTTGGAAGCTCACCCTGCTCTGCTCTATAACTAAATGAAAGTCAAGGGGAGCACTAGCCTCGAGGTAATGCCCTGAATATCCTTACAATACGGGAGGCATGCAGCAGCTCCATGAGGCCTTCAACGCTGTTCTGCTTTAGTTTAACGGTAGTAAGCCTGCCAAGACTCCTAGAGACCTTACTTAAGCACCCGTTTGGGTATCAGAAAACTGCCTAGAGCCAGGAAGCTTTGGTCCTGCGTGTATGCTGCCTATCAACTTACAAACTGGAGACTGACGTCACAAGGCTTGTTTGCCCATTAAGAAAGCTCCGTTCATGCGGCCTCGAATAAACCTGAAAAGCACTGTTGTTGCCAGGGTTTTTGTCACTGCCGGCATGGTTCTGAGAAGATATTGACTTCTCCGGGAAGAAACCTTGTGCTGCCAGTTCCTAGTTGGAAGATCACCCTGCTCTGCTCTATACCTAAAGTGAAAGTCAACGTGAGCCCAAGCCTCGAAGGAAGGCCCCGATTTGCCTTGCCAAACGGGAGGCGTGGAGCAGCGCCATGAGGCCTTCTTCACTGTTCTGCTTTAGTTTCACGGTAGTAAGCTTTTCAAGACTCCTAGGGCCCTTGCTTCAGCAACCGTTTCGGTGCCAGTACACTGAGTAGAGCCAAGAACCTCAGGGCCAGCTAAGCAACTTCAGCCCCGTAGGCCTTTGGGAACACCCCAGTGTTGGCTAGAGAAAGGCAACACACTGCACTCTTCCTTGGGAGAGCCAGATTACCTCAGCTATACACAGGATTCAGGAACACACTTCTAGAAGGTCCTCCATGCAATGGATGTAACCTCATTCTCCTAGCGGAACTCTATTGAGAAAAATACTCTGCTTCTAATCCCTTTTCACCTTTTACACTTAGAGTCAGGCATCCTCAAGGAGGTGGTCGGCTTGCATTCCAAGTAGAATTTCAGCACTGTTCTTGGTGGAACACTGCAGGTCTTTGGAAGAAGCACAGGCACCTAAGTCTCCCTCGCGCATCCTTAGTTTAGGCACTTTGCTGCACGCAGAGAAGCAGTCGTAGAAAAAAGTTGAATCAGGGAAAGGCCCAGTGGGTGTCCTGAATCTCTTTTGACTTGTTAGCATCAACATGTCCTTATGCTGCGTGTCAATCTGGAAATGTGAGACTGAGACACAAATCTTGTTTTCCCATTTTGAAAGCTCCACTCATGCAGTCTCGAAGCTACCTGAAAAGCACTGTTGTTACCGTGCTTTTAGTTACTGCCGGCATGGCTCAGAGAAGAAACTGAGTTTTCTGGAAAGAAACCTGGCGCTTCCAGTTCCTAGTTGGAAGCTCACCCTGCTCTCCTCTATAGCAAAAGTGAACGTCAACGTGAGCACTAACCTCCAAGTAAGGCCCTGATTATCCTGGCAAATCGGGAGGCATGCCGCAGCTCCATGAGGCCTTCATCGCTCTTCTGCTTTAGTTTCACGGTAGTAAGCTTCCCAAGACTCCTAGGAAGCTTGCTTCAGCACCCGTTTCGGTAACAGAACACTGCCTAGAGCCAGGAAGCTCTGGTCCTCCGTGTATGCCGCGTGTCAACCTAGAAATTGGAGACTGATGGCACAAGGCTTGTTTTCCCATTAGGAAAGCTCCGTTCATGCGGCCTCGAGGATACCTGAAAAGCATTGTTGTTGCCGGGGATTTAGTCACTGCCTGCCTGCTTCTGCGAAGAAAATGAGTTTTCCCAAAAGAAACCTTGTGCTTCCAGTTCCTAGTTGGAAGCTCACCCTGCTCTGCTCTATAACTAAAGTGAAAGTCAAGGGGAGCACTAGCCTCGATGTAAGGCCCTGAATATCCTTATAAAACGCGAGGCATGCAGCAGCAGCTCCTTGAGGCCTTCAACGCTGTTCTCCTTTAGTTTCACGGTAGTAAGCTTTCCAAGACTTCAAGGAACCTTACTTCCACACCCGTTTCGGTAACAGAACACTGCATAGAGCCAGGAAGCTCTTGAACTCCGTGTATGCTGCGTGTCAACCTAGAAATTGGAGACTGATGGCACAAGGCTTGTTTTCCCAATAGGAAAGCTCCGTTCATGCGGCCTCGAGGATACCTGAAAAGCATTGTTGTTGCCGGGGATTTAGTCACTGCCTGCCTGCTTCTGTGAAGAAAATGAGTGTTCCTGAAAGAAACCTTATGCTTCCAGTTCCTAGTTGGAAGCTCACCCTGCTCTGCTCTATAACTAAATGAAAGTCAAGGGGAGCACTAGCCTCGAGGTAATGCCCTGAATATCCTTACAATACGGGAGGCATGCAGCAGCTCCATGAGGCCTTCAACGCTGTTCTGCTTTAGTTTAACGGTAGTAAGCCTGCCAAGACTCCTAGAGACCTTACTTAAGCACCCGTTTGGGTATCAGAAAACTGCCTAGAGCCAGGAAGCTTTGGTCCTGCGTGTATGCTGCCTATCAACTTACAAACTGGAGACTGACGTCACAAGGCTTGTTTGCCCATTAAGAAAGCTCCGTTCATGCGGCCTCGAATAAACCTGAAAAGCACTGTTGTTGCCAGGGTTTTTGTCACTGCCGGCATGGTTCTGAGAAGATATTGACTTCTCCGGGAAGAAACCTTGTGCTGCCAGTTCCTAGTTGGAAGATCACCCTGCTCTGCTCTATACCTAAAGTGAAAGTCAACGTGAGCCCAAGCCTCGAAGGAAGGCCCCGATTTGCCTTGCCAAACGGGAGGCGTGGAGCAGCGCCATGAGGCCTTCTTCACTGTTCTGCTTTAGTTTCACGGTAGTAAGCTTTTCAAGACTCCTAGGGCCCTTGCTTCAGCAACCGTTTCGGTGCCAGTACACTGAGTAGAGCCAAGAACCTCAGGGCCAGCTAAGCAACTTCAGCCCCGTAGGCCTTTGGGAACACCCCAGTGTTGGCTAGAGAAAGGCAACACACTGCACTCTTCCTTGGGAGAGCCAGATTACCTCAGCTATACACAGGATTCAGGAACACACTTCTAGAAGGTCCTCCATGCAATGGATGTAACCTCATTCTCCTAGCGGAACTCTATTGAGAAAAATACTCTGCTTCTAATCCCTTTTCACCTTTTACACTTAGAGTCAGGCATCCTCAAGGAGGTGGTCGGCTTGCATTCCAAGTAGAATTTCAGCACTGTTCTTGGTGGAACACTGCAGGTCTTTGGAAGAAGCACAGGCACCTAAGTCTCCCTCGCGCATCCTTAGTTTAGGCACTTTGCTGCACGCAGAGAAGCAGTCGTAGAAAAAAGTTGAATCAGGGAAAGGCCCAGTGGGTGTCCTGAATCTCTTTTGACTTGTTAGCATCAACATGTCCTTATGCTGCGTGTCAATCTGGAAATGTGAGACTGAGACACAAATCTTCTTTTCCCATTTTGAAAGCTCCACTCATGCAGTCTCGAAGCTACCTGAAAAGCACTGTTGTTACCGTGCTTTTAGTTACTGCCGGCATGGCTCAGAGAAGAAACTGAGTTTTCTGGAAAGAAACCTGGCGCTTCCAGTTCCTAGTTGGAAGCTCACCCTGCTCTCCTCTATAGCAAAAGTGAACGTCAACGTGAGCACTAACCTCCAAGTAAGGCCCTGATTATCCTGGCAAATCGGGAGGCATGCCGCAGCTCCATGAGGCCTTCATCGCTCTTCTGCTTTAGTTTCACGGTAGTAAGCTTCCCAAGACTCCTAGGAAGCTTGCTTCAGCACCCGTTTCGGTAACAGAACACTGCCTAGAGCCAGGAAGCTCTGGTCCTCCGTGTATGCCGCGTGTCAACCTAGAAATTGGAGACTGATGGCACAAGGCTTGTTTTCCCATTAGGAAAGCTCCGTTCATGCGGCCTCGAGGATACCTGAAAAGCATTGTTGTTGCCGGGGATTTAGTCACTGCCTGCCTGCTTCTGCGAAGAAAATGAGTTTTCCCAAAAGAAACCTTGTGCTTCCAGTTCCTAGTTGGAAGCTCACCCTGCTCTGCTCTATAACTAAAGTGAAAGTCAAGGGGAGCACTAGCCTCGATGTAAGGCCCTGAATATCCTTATAAAACGCGAGGCATGCAGCAGCAGCTCCTTGAGGCCTTCAACGCTGTTCTCCTTTAGTTTCACGGTAGTAAGCTTTCCAAGACTTCAAGGAACCTTACTTCCACACCCGTTTCGGTAACAGAACACTGCATAGAGCCAGGAAGCTCTTGAACTCCGTGTATGCTGCGTGTCAACCTAGAAATTGGAGACTGATGGCACAAGGCTTGTTTTCCCAATAGGAAAGCTCCGTTCATGCGGCCTCGAGGATACCTGAAAAGCATTGTTGTTGCCGGGGATTTAGTCACTGCCTGCCTGCTTCTGTGAAGAAAATGAGTGTTCCTGAAAGAAACCTTATGCTTCCAGTTCCTAGTTGGAAGCTCACCCTGCTCTGCTCTATAACTAAATGAAAGTCAAGGGGAGCACTAGCCTCGAGGTAATGCCCTGAATATCCTTACAATACGGGAGGCATGCAGCAGCTCCATGAGGCCTTCAACGCTGTTCTGCTTTAGTTTAACGGTAGTAAGCCTGCCAAGACTCCTAGAGACCTTACTTAAGCACCCGTTTGGGTATCAGAAAACTGCCTAGAGCCAGGAAGCTTTGGTCCTGCGTGTATGCTGCCTATCAACTTACAAACTGGAGACTGACGTCACAAGGCTTGTTTGCCCATTAAGAAAGCTCCGTTCATGCGGCCTCGAATAAACCTGAAAAGCACTGTTGTTGCCAGGGTTTTTGTCACTGCCGGCATGGTTCTGAGAAGATATTGACTTCTCCGGGAAGAAACCTTGTGCTGCCAGTTCCTAGTTGGAAGATCACCCTGCTCTGCTCTATACCTAAAGTGAAAGTCAACGTGAGCCCAAGCCTCGAAGGAAGGCCCCGATTTGCCTTGCCAAACGGGAGGCGTGGAGCAGCGCCATGAGGCCTTCTTCACTGTTCTGCTTTAGTTTCACGGTAGTAAGCTTTTCAAGACTCCTAGGGCCCTTGCTTCAGCAACCGTTTCGGTGCCAGTACACTGAGTAGAGCCAAGAACCTCAGGGCCAGCTAAGCAACTTCAGCCCCGTAGGCCTTTGGGAACACCCCAGTGTTGGCTAGAGAAAGGCAACACACTGCACTCTTCCTTGGGAGAGCCAGATTACCTCAGCTATACACAGGATTCAGGAACACACTTCTAGAAGGTCCTCCATGCAATGGATGTAACCTCATTCTCCTAGCGGAACTCTATTGAGAAAAATACTCTGCTTCTAATCCCTTTTCACCTTTTACACTTAGAGTCAGGCATCCTCAAGGAGGTGGTCGGCTTGCATTCCAAGTAGAATTTCAGCACTGTTCTTGGTGGAACACTGCAGGTCTTTGGAAGAAGCACAGGCACCTAAGTCTCCCTCGCGCATCCTTAGTTTAGGCACTTTGCTGCACGCAGAGAAGCAGTCGTAGAAAAAAGTTGAATCAGGGAAAGCCCCAGTGGGTGTCCTGAATCTCTTTTGACTTGTTAGCATCAACATGTCCTTATGCTGCGTGTCAATCTGGAAATGTGAGACTGAGACACAAATCTTCTTTTCCCATTTTGAAAGCTCCACTCATGCAGTCTCGAAGCTACCTGAAAAGCACTGTTGTTACCGTGCTTTTAGTTACTGCCGGCATGGCTCAGAGAAGAAACTGAGTTTTCTGGAAAGAAACCTGGCGCTTCCAGTTCCTAGTTGGAAGCTCACCCTGCTCTCCTCTATAGCAAAAGTGAACGTCAACGTGAGCACTAACCTCCAAGTAAGGCCCTGATTATCCTGGCAAATCGGGAGGCATGCCGCAGCTCCATGAGGCCTTCATCGCTCTTCTGCTTTAGTTTCACGGTAGTAAGCTTCCCAAGACTCCTAGGAAGCTTGCTTCAGCACCCGTTTCGGTAACAGAACACTGCCTAGAGCCAGGAAGCTCTGGTCCTCCGTGTATGCTGCGTGTCAACCTAGAAATTGGAGACTGATGGCACAAGGCTTGTTTTCCCATTAGGAAAGCTCCGTTCATGCGGCCTCGAGGATACCTGAAAAGCATTGTTGTTGCCGGGGATTTAGTCACTGCCTGCCTGCTTCTGCGAAGAAAATGAGTTTTCCCAAAAGAAACCTTGTGCTTCCAGTTCCTAGTTGGAAGCTCACCCTGCTCTGCTCTATAACTAAAGTGAAAGTCAAGGGGAGCACTAGCCTCGATGTAAGGCCCTGAATATCCTTATAAAACGCGAGGCATGCAGCAGCAGCTCCTTGAGGCCTTCAACGCTGTTCTCCTTTAGTTTCACGGTAGTAAGCTTTCCAAGACTTCAAGGAACCTTACTTCCACACCCGTTTCGGTAACAGAACACTGCATAGAGCCAGGAAGCTCTTGAACTCCGTGTATGCTCCGTGTCAACCTAGAAATTGGAGACTGATGGCACAAGGCTTGTTTTCCCAATAGGAAAGCTCCGTTCATGCGGCCTCGAGGATACCTGAAAAGCATTGTTGTTGCCGGGGATTTAGTCACTGCCTGCCTGCTTCTGTGAAGAAAATGAGTGTTCCTGAAAGAAACCTTATGCTTCCAGTTCCTAGTTGGAAGCTCACCCTGCTCTGCTCTATAACTAAATGAAAGTCAAGGGGAGCACTAGCCTCGAGGTAATGCCCTGAATATCCTTACAATACGGGAGGCATGCAGCAGCTCCATGAGGCCTTCAACGCTGTTCTGCTTTAGTTTAACGGTAGTAAGCCTGCCAAGACTCCTAGAGACCTTACTTAAGCACCCGTTTGGGTATCAGAAAACTGCCTAGAGCCAGGAAGCTTTGGTCCTGCGTGTATGCTGCCTATCAACTTACAAACTGGAGACTGACGTCACAAGGCTTGTTTGCCCATTAAGAAAGCTCCGTTCATGCGGCCTCGAATAAACCTGAAAAGCACTGTTGTTGCCAGGGTTTTTGTCACTGCCGGCATGGTTCTGAGAAGATATTGACTTCTCCGGGAAGAAACCTTGTGCTGCCAGTTCCTAGTTGGAAGCTCACCCTGCTCTGCTCTATACCTAAAGTGAAAGTCAACGTGAGCCCAAGCCTCGAAGGAAGGCCCTGATTTGCCTTGCCAAACGGGAGGCATGGAGCAGCGCCATGAGGCCTTCTTCACTGTTCTGCTTTAGTTTCACGGTAGTAAGCTTTTCAAGACTGCTAGGGCCCTCTCTTCAGCAACCGTTTCGGTACCAGTACACTGAGTAGAGCCAAGAACCTCAGGGCCAGCTAAGCAACTTCAGCCCCGTAGGCCTTTGGGAACACCCCAGTGTTGGCTAGAGAAAGGCAACACACTGCACTCTTCCTTGGGAGAGCCAGATTACCTCAGCTATACACAGGATTCAGGAACACACTTCTAGAAGGTCCTCCATGCAATGGATGTAACCTCATTCTCCTAGCGGAACTCTATTGAGAAAAATACTCTGCTTCTAATCCCTTTTCACCTTTTACACTTAGAGTCAGGCATCCTCAAGGAGGTGGTCGGCTTGCATTCCAAGTAGAATTTCAGCACTGTTCTTGGTGGAACACTGCAGGTCTTTGGAAGAAGCACAGGCACCTAAGTCTCCCTGGCGCATCCTTAGTTTAGGCGCTTTGCTGCACGCAGAGAAGCAGTCGTAGAAAAAAGTTGAATCAGGGAAAGCCCCAGTGGGTTTCCTGAATCTCTTTTGACTTGTTAGCATCAACATGTCCTTATGCTGCGTGTCAATCTGGAAATGTGAGACTGAGACACAAATCTTGTTTTCCCATTTTGAAAGCTCCACTCATGCAGTCTCGAAGCTACCTGAAAAGCACTGTTGTTACCGTGCTTTTAGTTACTGCCGGCATGGCTCAGAGAAGAAACTGAGTTTTCTGGAAAGAAACCTTGCGCTTCCAGTTCCTAGTTGGAAGCTCACCCTGCTCTCCTCTATAGCAAAAGTGAACGTCAACGTGAGCACTAACCTCCAAGTAAGGCCCTGATTATCCTGGCAAATCGGGAGGCATGCAGCAGCTCCATGAGGCCTTCATCGCAGTTCTGCTTTAGTTTCACGGTAGTAAGCTTCCCAAGACTCCTAGGAAGCTTGCTTCAGCACCCGTTTCGGTAACAGAACACTGCCTAGAGCCAGGAAGCTCTGGTCCTCCGTGTATGCCGCGTGTCAACCTAGAAATTGGAGACTGATGGCACAAGGCTTGTTTTCCCATTAGGAAAGCTCCGTTCATGCGGCCTCGAGGATACCTGAAAAGCATTGTTGTTGCCGGGGATTTAGTCACTGCCTGCCTGCTTCTGCGAAGAAAATGAGTTTTCCCAAAAGAAACCTTGTGCTTCCAGTTCCTAGTTGGAAGCTCACCCTGCTCTGCTCTATAACTAAAGTGAAAGTCAAGGGGAGCACTAGCCTCGATGTAAGGCCCTGAATATCCTTACAATACGGGAGGCATGCAGCAGCTCCATGAGGCCTTCAACGCTGTTCTGCTTTAGTTTAACGGTAGTAAGCCTGCCAAGACTCCTAGAGACCTTACTTAAGCACCCGTTTGGGTATCAGAAAACTGCCTAGAGCCAGGAAGCTTTGGTCCTGCGTGTATGCTGCCTATCAACTTACAAACTGGAGACTGACGTCACAAGGCTTGTTTGCCCATTAAGAAAGCTCCGTTCATGCGGCCTCGAATAAACCTGAAAAGCACTGTTGTTGCCAGGGTTTTTGTCACTGCCGGCATGGTTCTGAGAAGATATTGACTTCTCCGGGAAGAAACCTTGTGCTGCCAGTTCCTAGTTGGAAGCTCACCCTGCTCTGCTCTATACCTAAAGTGAAAGTCAACGTGAGCCCAAGCCTCGAAGGAAGGCCCTGATTTGCCTTGCCAAACGGGAGGCATGGAGCAGCGCCATGAGGCCTTCTTCACTGTTCTGCTTTAGTTTCACGGTAGTAAGCTTTTCAAGACTGCTAGGGCCCTCTCTTCAGCAACCGTTTCGGTACCAGTACACTGAGTAGAGCCAAGAACCTCAGGGCCAGCTAAGCAACTTCAGCCCCGTAGGCCTTTGGGAACACCCCAGTGTTGGCTAGAGAAAGGCAACACACTGCACTCTTCCTTGGGAGAGTTAGATTACCTCAGCTATACACAAGATTCAGGAACACACTTCTAGAAGGTCCTCCATGCAATGGATGTAACCTCCTTCTCCTAGCTGAACTCTATTGAGAAAAACACTCTGCTTCTAATCCCTTTTCACCTTTTACACTTAGAGTCAGGCATCCTCAAGGAGGTGGTCGGCTTGCATTCCAAGTAGAATTTCAGCACTGTTCTTGGTGGAACACTGCAGGTCTTTGGAAGAAGCACAGGCACCTAAGTCTCCCTGGCGCATCCTTAGTTTAGGCGCTTTGCTGCACGCAGAGAAGCAGTCGTAGAAAAAAGTTGAATCAGGGAAAGCCCCAGTGGGTGTCCTGAATCTCTTTTGACTTGTTAGCATCAACATGTCCTTATGCTGCGTGTCAATCTGGAAATGTGAGACTGAGACACAAATCTTGTTTTCCCATTTTGAAAGCTCCACTCATGCAGTCTCGAAGCTACCTGAAAAGCACTGTTGTTACCGTGCTTTTAGTTACTGCCGGCATGGCTCAGAGAAGAAACTGAGTTTTCTGGAAAGAAACCTTGCGCTTCCAGTTCCTAGTTGGAAGCTCACCCTGCTCTCCTCTATAGCAAAAGTGAACGTCAACGTGAGCACTAACCTCCAAGTAAGGCCCTGATTATCCTGGCAAATCGGGAGGCATGCAGCAGCTCCATGAGGCCTTCATCGCAGTTCTGCTTTAGTTTCACGGTAGTAAGCTTCCCAAGACTCCTAGGAAGCTTGCTTCAGCACCCGTTTCGGTAACAGAACACTGCCTAGAGCCAGGAAGCTCTGGTCCTCCGTGTATGCCGCGTGTCAACCTAGAAATTGGAGACTGATGGCACAAGGCTTGTTTTCCCATTAGGAAAGCTCCGTTCATGCGGCCTCGAGGATACCTGAAAAGCATTGTTGTTGCCGGGGATTTAGTCACTGCCTGCCTGCTTCTGCGAAGAAAATGAGTTTTCCCAAAAGAAACCTTGTGCTTCCAGTTCCTAGTTGGAAGCTCACCCTGCTCTGCTCTATAACTAAAGTGAAAGTCAAGGGGAGCACTAGCCTCGATGTAAGGCCCTGAATATCCTTATAAAACGCGAGGCATGCAGCAGCAGCTCCTTGAGGCCTTCAACGCCGTTCTCCTTTAGTTTCACGGTAGTAAGCTTTCCAAGACTTCAAGGAACCTTACTTCAACACCCGTTTCGGTAACAGAACACTGCATAGAGCCAGGAAGCTCTTGAACTCCGTGTATGCTCCGTGTCAACCTAGAAATTGGAGACTGATGGCACAAGGCTTGTTTTCCCAATAGGAAAGCTCCGTTCATGCGGCCTCGAGGATACCTGAAAAGCATTGTTGTTGCCGGGGATTTAGTCACTGCCTGCCTGCTTCTGTGAAGAAAATGAGTTTTCCTGAAAGAAACCTTATGCTTCCAGTTCCTAGTTGGAAGCTCACCCTGCTCTGCTCTATAACTAAATGAAAGTCAAGGGGAGCACTAGCCTCGAGGTAATGCCCTGAATATCCTTACAATACGGGAGGCATGCAGCAGCTCCATGAGGCCTTCAACGCTGTTCTGCTTTAGTTTAACGGTAGTAAGCCTGCCAAGACTCCTAGAGACCTTACTTAAGCACCCGTTTGGGTATCAGAAAACTGCCTAGAACCAGGAAGCTTTGGTCCTGCGTGTATGCTGCCTATCAACTTACAAACTGGAGACTGACGTCACAAGGCTTGTTTGCCCATTAAGAAAGCTCCGTTCATGCGGCCTCGAATAAACCTGAAAAGCACTGTTGTTGCCAGGGTTTTTGTCACTGCCGGCATGGTTCTGAGAAGATATTGACTTCTCCGGGAAGAAACCTTGTGCTGCCAGTTCCTAGTTGGAAGCTCACCCTGCTCTGCTCTATACCTAAAGTGAAAGTCAACATGAGCCCAAGCCTCGAAGGAAGGCCCTGATTTGCCTTGCCAAACGGGAGGCATGGAGCAGCGCCATGAGGCCTTCTTCACTGTTCTGCTTTAGTTTCACGGTAGTAAGCTTTTCAAGACTGCTAGGGCCCTCTCTTCAGCAACCGTTTCGGTACCAGTACACTGAGTAGAGCCAAGAACCTCAGGGCCAGCTAAGCAACTTCAGCCCCGTAGGCCTTTGGGAACACCCCAGTGTTGGCTAGAGAAAGGCAACACACTGCACTCTTCCTTGGGAGAGCCAGATTACCTCAGCTATACACAAGATTCAGGAACACACTTCTAGAAGGTCCTCCATGCAATGGATGTAACCTCCTTCTCCTAGCTGAACTCTATTGAGAAAAACACTCTGCTTCTAATCCCTTTTCACCTTTTACAGTTAGAGTCACGCATCCTCAAGGAGGTGGTCGGCTTGCATTCCAAGTAGAATTTCAGCACTGTTCTTGGTGGAACACTGCAGGTCTTTGGAAGAAGCACAGGCACCTAAGTCTCCCTGGCGCATCCTTAGTTTAGGCGCTTTGCTGCACGCAGAGAAGCAGTCGTAGAAAAAAGTTGAATCAGGGAAAGCCCCAGTGGGTTTCCTGAATCTCTTTTGACTTGTTAGCATCAACATGTCCTTATGCTGCGTGTCAATCTGGAAATGTGAGACTGAGACACAAATCTTGTTTTCCCATTTTGAAAGCTCCACTCATGCAGTCTCGAAGCTACCTGAAAAGCACTGTTGTTACCGTGCTTTTAGTTACTGCCGGCATGGCTCAGAGAAGAAACTGAGTTTTCTGGAAAGAAACCTTGCGCTTCCAGTTCCTAGTTGGAAGCTCACCCTGCTCTCCTCTATAGCAAAAGTGAACGTCAACGTGAGCACTAACCTCCAAGTAAGGCCCTGATTATCCTGGCAAATCGGGAGGCATGCAGCAGCTCCATGAGGCCTTCATCGCAGTTCTGCTTTAGTTTCACGGTAGTAAGCTTCCCAAGACTCCTAGGAAGCTTGCTTCAGCACCCGTTTCGGTAACAGAACACTGCCTAGAGCCAGGAAGCTCTGGTCCTCCGTGTATGCCGCGTGTCAACCTAGAAATTGGAGACTGATGGCACAAGGCTTGTTTTCCCATTAGGAAAGCTCCGTTCATGCGGCCTCGAGGATACCTGAAAAGCATTGTTGTTGCCGGGGATTTAGTCACTGCCTGCCTGCTTCTGCGAAGAAAATGAGTTTTCCCAAAAGAAACCTTGTGCTTCCAGTTCCTAGTTGGAAGCTCACCCTGCTCTGCTCTATAACTAAAGTGAAAGTCAAGGGGAGCACTAGCCTCGATGTAAGGCCCTGAATATCCTTATAAAACGCGAGGCATGCAGCAGCAGCTCCTTGAGGCCTTCAACGCTGTTCTCCTTTAGTTTCACGGTAGTAAGCTTCCCAAGACTCCTAGGAACCTTGCTTCAGCACCCGTTTCGGTAACAGAACACTGCCTAGAGCCAGGAAGCTCTGGTCCTCCGTGTATGCTGCGTGTCAACCTAGAAATTGGAGACTGATGGCACAAGGCATGTTTTCCCAGTAGGAAAGCTCCGTTCATGCGGCCTCGAGGATACCTGAAAAGCATTGTTGTTGCCGGGGATTTAGTCACTGAGTGCCTGCTTCTGCGAAGAAAATGAGTTTTCCTGAAAGAAACCTTGTGCTGCCAGTTCCTAGTTGGAAGCTCACCCTGCTCTGCTCTATACCTAAAGTGAAAGTCAACGTGAGCCCAAGCCTGGAAGGAAGGCCCTGATTTGCCTTGCCAAACGGGAGGCATGGAGCAGCGCCATGAGGCCTTCTTCACTGTTCTGCTTTAGTTTCACGGTAGTAAGCTTTTCAAGACTCCTAGGGCCCTCTCTTCAGCAACCGTTTCGGTAACAGTACACTGAGTAGAGCCAAGAACCTCAGGGCCAGCTAAGCAACTTCAGCCCCGTAGGCCTTTGGGAACACCCCAGTGTTGGCTAGAGAAAGGCAACACACTGCACTCTTCCTTGGGAGAGCCAGATTACCTCAGCTATACACAAGATTCAGGAACACACTTCTAGAAGGTCCTCCATGCAATGGATGTAACCTCCTTCTCCTAGCTGAACTCTATTGAGAAAAACACTCTGCTTCTAATCCCTTTTCACCTTTTACACTTAGAGTCAGGCATCCTCAAGGAGGTGGTCGGCTTGCATTCCAAGTAGAATTTCAGCACTGTTCTTGGTGGAACACTGCAGGTCTTTGGAAGAAGCACAGGCACCTAAGTCTCCCTCGCGCATCCTTAGTTTAGGCACTTTGCTGCACGCAGAGAAGCAGTCGTAGAAAAAAGTTGAATCAGGGAAAGCCCCAGTGGGTGTCCTGAATCTCTTTTGACTTGTTAGCATCAACATGTCCTTATGCTGCGTGTCAATCTGGAAATGTGAGACTGAGACACAAATCTTGTTTTCCCATTTTGAAAGCTCCACTCATGCAGTCTCGAAGCTACCTGAAAAGCACTGTTGTTACCGTGCTTTTAGTTACTGCCGGCATGGCTCAGAGAAGAAACTGAGTTTTCTCGAAAGAAACCTTGTGCTTCCAGTTCCTAGTTGGAAACTCACCCTGGTCTCCTCTATAGCAAAATTGAACGTCAACGTGAGCACTAACCTCCAAGTAAGGCCCTGATTATCCTTGCAAATCGGGAGGCATGCAGCAGCTCCATGAGGCCTTCATCGCGGTTCTGCTTTAGTTTCACGGTAGTAAGCTTCCCAAGACTCCTAGGAAGCTTGCTTCAGCACCCGTTTCGGTAACAGAACACTGCCTAGAGCCAGGAAGCTCTGGTCCTCCGTGTATGCTGCGTGTCAACCTAGAAATTGGAGACTGATGGCACAAGGCTTGTTTTCCCATTAGAAAAGCTCCGTTCATGCGGCCTCGAGGATACCTGAAAAGCATTGTTGTTGCCGGGGATTTAGTCACTGCCTGCCTGCTTCTGTGAAGAAAATGAGTTTTCCTGAAAGAAACCTTATGCTTCCAGTTCCTAGTTGGAAGCTCACCCTGCTCTGCTCTATAACTAAATGAAAGTCAAGGGGAGCACTAGCCTCGAGGTAATGCCCTGAATATCCTTACAATACGGGAGGCATGCAGCAGCTCCATGAGGCCTTCAACGCTGTTCTGCTTTAGTTTAACGGTAGTAAGCCTGCCAAGACTCCTAGAGACCTTACTTAAGCACCCGTTTGGGTATCAGAAAACTGCCTAGAGCCAGGAAGCTTTGGTCCTGCGTGTATGCTGCCTATCAACTTACAAACTGGAGACTGACGTCACAAGGCTTGTTTGCCCATTAAGAAAGCTCCGTTCATGCGGCCTCGAATAAACCTGAAAAGCACTGTTGTTGCCAGGGTTTTTGTCACTGCCGGCATGGTTCTGAGAAGATATTGACTTCTCCGGGAAGAAACCTTGTGCTGCCAGTTCCTAGTTGGAAGCTCACCCTGCTCTGGCTCTATACCTAAAGTGAAAGTCAACGTGAGCCCAAGCCTCGAAGGAAGGCCCTGATTTGCCTTGCCAAACAGGAGGCATGGAGCAGCGCCATGAGGCCTTCTTCACTGTTCTGCTTTAGTTTCACGGTAGTAAGCTTTTCAAGACTGCTAGGGCCCTCTCTTCAGCAACCGTTTCGGTACCAGTACACTGAGTAGAGCCAAGAACCTCAGGGCCAGCTAAGCAACTTCAGCCCCGTAGGCCTTTGGGAACACCCCAGTGTTGGCTAGAGAAAGGCAACACACTGCACTCTTCCTTGGGAGAGCCAGATTACCTCAGCTATACACAAGATTCAGGAACACACTTCTAGAAGGTCCTCCATGCAATGGATGTAACCTCCTTCTCCTAGCTGAACTCTATTGAGAAAAACACTCTGCTTCTAATCCCTTTTCACCTTTTACACTTAGAGTCAGGCATCCTCAAGGAGGTGGTCGGCTTGCATTCCAAGTAGAATTTCAGCACTGTTCTTGGTGGAACACTGCAGGTCTTTGGAAGAAGCACAGGCACCTAAGTCTCCCTGGCGCATCCTTAGTTTAGGCGCTTTGCTGCACGCAGAGAAGCAGTCGTAGAAAAAAGTTGAATCAGGGAAAGCCCCAGTGGGTGTCCTGAATCTCTTTTGACTTGTTAGCATCAACATGTCCTTATGCTGCGTGTCAATCTGGAAATGTGAGACTGAGACACAAATCTTGTTTTCCCATTTTGAAAGCTCCACTCATGCAGTCTCGAAGCTACCTGAAAAGCACTGTTGTTACCGTGCTTTTAGTTACTGCCGGCATGGCTCAGAGAAGAAACTGAGTTTTCTGGAAAGAAACCTTGCGCTTCCAGTTCCTAGTTGGAAGCTCACCCTGCTCTCCTCTATAGCAAAAGTGAACGTCAACGTGAGCACTAACCTCCAAGTAAGGCCCTGATTATCCTGGCAAATCGGGAGGCATGCAGCAGCTCCATGAGGCCTTCATCGCTCTTCT
Source organism: Balaenoptera ricei (assembly GCF_028023285.1). Lineage (NCBI taxonomy): Eukaryota > Metazoa > Chordata > Mammalia > Artiodactyla > Balaenopteridae > Balaenoptera > Balaenoptera ricei. Next base: position 40,533,666 of record NC_082656.1, on the reverse strand, counting down.
GCTTTAGTTTCACGGTAGTAAGCTTCCCAAGACTCCTAGGAAGCTTGCTTCAGCACCCGTTTCGGTAACAGAACACTGCCTAGAGCCAGGAAGCTCTGGTCCTCCGTGTATGCCGCGTGTCAACCTAGAAATTGGAGACTGATGGCACAAGGCTTGTTTTCCCATTAGGAAAGCTCCGTTCATGCGGCCTCGAGGATACCTGAAAAGCATTGTTGTTGCCGGGGATTTAGTCACTGCCTGCCTGCTTCTGCGAAGAAAATGAGTTTTCCCAAAAGAAACCTTGTGCTTCCAGTTCCTAGTTGGAAGCTCACCCTGCTCTGCTCTATAACTAAAGTGAAAGTCAAGGGGAGCACTAGCCTCGATGTAAGGCCCTGAATATCCTTATAAAACGCGAGGCATGCAGCAGCAGCTCCTTGAGGCCTTCAACGCCGTTCTCCTTTAGTTTCACGGTAGTAAGCTTTCCAAGACTTCAAGGAACCTTACTTCAACACCCGTTTCGGTAACAGAACACTGCATAGAGCCAGGAAGCTCTTGAACTCCGTGTATGCTCCGTGTCAACCTAGAAATTGGAGACTGATGGCACAAGGCTTGTTTTCCCAATAGGAAAGCTCCGTTCATGCGGCCTCGAGGATACCTGAAAAGCATTGTTGTTGCCGGGGATTTAGTCACTGCCTGCCTGCTTCTGTGAAGAAAATGAGTTTTCCTGAAAGAAACCTTATGCTTCCAGTTCCTAGTTGGAAGCTCACCCTGCTCTGCTCTATAACTAAATGAAAGTCAAGGGGAGCACTAGCCTCGAGGTAATGCCCTGAATATCCTTACAATACGGGAGGCATGCAGCAGCTCCATGAGGCCTTCAACGCTGTTCTGCTTTAGTTTAACGGTAGTAAGCCTGCCAAGACTCCTAGAGACCTTACTTAAGCACCCGTTTGGGTATCAGAAAACTGCCTAGAGCCAGGAAGCTTTGGTCCTGCGTGTATGCTGCCTATCAACTTACAAACTGGAGACTGACGTCACAAGGCTTGTTTGCCCATTAAGAAAGCTCCGTTCATGCGGCCTCGAATAAACCTGAAAAGCACTGTTGTTGCCAGGGTTTTTGTCACTGCCGGCATGGTTCTGAGAAGATATTGACTTCTCCGGGAAGAAACCTTGTGCTGCCAGTTCCTAGTTGGAAGCTCACCCTGCTCTGCTCTATACCTAAAGTGAAAGTCAACGTGAGCCCAAGCCTCGAAGGAAGGCCCTGATTTGCCTTGCCAAACGGGAGGCATGGAGCAGCGCCATGAGGCCTTCTTCACTGTTCTGCTTTAGTTTCACGGTAGTAAGCTTTTCAAGACTGCTAGGGCCCTCTCTTCAGCAACCGTTTCGGTACCAGTACACTGAGTAGAGCCAAGAACCTCAGGGCCAGCTAAGCAACTTCAGCCCCGTAGGCCTTTGGGAACACCCCAGTGTTGGCTAGAGAAAGGCAACACACTGCACTCTTCCTTGGGAGAGCCAGATTACCTCAGCTATACACAAGATTCAGGAACACACTTCTAGAAGGTCCTCCATGCAATGGATGTAACCTCCTTCTCCTAGCTGAACTCTATTGAGAAAAACACTCTGCTTCTAATCCCTTTTCACCTTTTACACTTAGAGTCAGGCATCCTCAAGGAGGTGGTCGGCTTGCATTCCAAGTAGAATTTCAGCACTGTTCTTGGTGGAACACTGCAGGTCTTTGGAAGAAGCACAGGCACCTAAGTCTCCCTGGCGCATCCTTAGTTTAGGCGCTTTGCTGCACGCAGAGAAGCAGTCGTAGAAAAAAGTTGAATCAGGGAAAGCCCCAGTGGGTGTCCTGAATCTCTTTTGACTTGTTAGCATCAACATGTCCTTATGCTGCGTGTCAATCTGGAAATGTGAGACTGAGACACAAATCTTGTTTTCCCATTTTGAAAGCTCCACTCATGCAGTCTCGAAGCTACCTGAAAAGCACTGTTGTTACCGTGCTTTTAGTTACTGCCGGCATGGCTCAGAGAAGAAACTGAGTTTTCTGGAAAGAAACCTTGCGCTTCCAGTTCCTAGTTGGAAGCTCACCCTGCTCTCCTCTATAGCAAAAGTGAACGTCAACGTGAGCACTAACCTCCAAGTAAGGCCCTGATTATCCTGGCAAATCGGGAGGCATGCAGCAGCTCCATGAGGCCTTCATCGCAGTTCTGCTTTAGTTTCACGGTAGTAAGCTTCCCAAGACTCCTAGGAAGCTTGCTTCAGCACCCGTTTCGGTAACAGAACACTGCCTAGAGCCAGGAAGCTCTGGTCCTCCGTGTATGCCGCGTGTCAACCTAGAAATTGGAGACTGATGGCACAAGGCTTGTTTTCCCATTAGGAAAGCTCCGTTCATGCGGCCTCGAGGATACCTGAAAAGCATTGTTGTTGCCGGGGATTTAGTCACTGCCTGCCTGCTTCTGCGAAGAAAATGAGTTTTCCCAAAAGAAACCTTGTGCTTCCAGTTCCTAGTTGGAAGCTCACCCTGCTCTGCTCTATAACTAAAGTGAAAGTCAAGGGGAGCACTAGCCTCGATGTAAGGCCCTGAATATCCTTATAAAACGCGAGGCATGCAGCAGCAGCTCCTTGAGGCCTTCAACGCCGTTCTCCTTTAGTTTCACGGTAGTAAGCTTTCCAAGACTTCAAGGAACCTTACTTCAACACCCGTTTCGGTAACAGAACACTGCATAGAGCCAGGAAGCTCTTGAACTCCGTGTATGCTCCGTGTCAACCTAGAAATTGGAGACTGATGGCACAAGGCTTGTTTTCCCAATAGGAAAGCTCCGTTCATGCGGCCTCGAGGATACCTGAAAAGCATTGTTGTTGCCGGGGATTTAGTCACTGCCTGCCTGCTTCTGTGAAGAAAATGAGTTTTCCTGAAAGAAACCTTATGCTTCCAGTTCCTAGTTGGAAGCTCACCCTGCTCTGCTCTATAACTAAATGAAAGTCAAGGGGAGCACTAGCCTCGAGGTAATGCCCTGAATATCCTTACAATACGGGAGGCATGCAGCAGCTCCATGAGGCCTTCAACGCTGTTCTGCTTTAGTTTAACGGTAGTAAGCCTGCCAAGACTCCTAGAGACCTTACTTAAGCACCCGTTTGGGTATCAGAAAACTGCCTAGAACCAGGAAGCTTTGGTCCTGCGTGTATGCTGCCTATCAACTTACAAACTGGAGACTGACGTCACAAGGCTTGTTTGCCCATTAAGAAAGCTCCGTTCATGCGGCCTCGAATAAACCTGAAAAGCACTGTTGTTGCCAGGGTTTTTGTCACTGCCGGCATGGTTCTGAGAAGATATTGACTTCTCCGGGAAGAAACCTTGTGCTGCCAGTTCCTAGTTGGAAGCTCACCCTGCTCTGCTCTATACCTAAAGTGAAAGTCAACATGAGCCCAAGCCTCGAAGGAAGGCCCTGATTTGCCTTGCCAAACGGGAGGCATGGAGCAGCGCCATGAGGCCTTCTTCACTGTTCTGCTTTAGTTTCACGGTAGTAAGCTTTTCAAGACTGCTAGGGCCCTCTCTTCAGCAACCGTTTCGGTACCAGTACACTGAGTAGAGCCAAGAACCTCAGGGCCAGCTAAGCAACTTCAGCCCCGTAGGCCTTTGGGAACACCCCAGTGTTGGCTAGAGAAAGGCAACACACTGCACTCTTCCTTGGGAGAGCCAGATTACCTCAGCTATACACAAGATTCAGGAACACACTTCTAGAAGGTCCTCCATGCAATGGATGTAACCTCCTTCTCCTAGCTGAACTCTATTGAGAAAAACACTCTGCTTCTAATCCCTTTTCACCTTTTACAGTTAGAGTCACGCATCCTCAAGGAGGTGGTCGGCTTGCATTCCAAGTAGAATTTCAGCACTGTTCTTGGTGGAACACTGCAGGTCTTTGGAAGAAGCACAGGCACCTAAGTCTCCCTGGCGCATCCTTAGTTTAGGCGCTTTGCTGCACGCAGAGAAGCAGTCGTAGAAAAAAGTTGAATCAGGGAAAGCCCCAGTGGGTTTCCTGAATCTCTTTTGACTTGTTAGCATCAACATGTCCTTATGCTGCGTGTCAATCTGGAAATGTGAGACTGAGACACAAATCTTGTTTTCCCATTTTGAAAGCTCCACTCATGCAGTCTCGAAGCTACCTGAAAAGCACTGTTGTTACCGTGCTTTTAGTTACTGCCGGCATGGCTCAGAGAAGAAACTGAGTTTTCTGGAAAGAAACCTTGCGCTTCCAGTTCCTAGTTGGAAGCTCACCCTGCTCTCCTCTATAGCAAAAGTGAACGTCAACGTGAGCACTAACCTCCAAGTAAGGCCCTGATTATCCTGGCAAATCGGGAGGCATGCAGCAGCTCCATGAGGCCTTCATCGCAGTTCTGCTTTAGTTTCACGGTAGTAAGCTTCCCAAGACTCCTAGGAAGCTTGCTTCAGCACCCGTTTCGGTAACAGAACACTGCCTAGAGCCAGGAAGCTCTGGTCCTCCGTGTATGCCGCGTGTCAACCTAGAAATTGGAGACTGATGGCACAAGGCTTGTTTTCCCATTAGGAAAGCTCCGTTCATGCGGCCTCGAGGATACCTGAAAAGCATTGTTGTTGCCGGGGATTTAGTCACTGCCTGCCTGCTTCTGCGAAGAAAATGAGTTTTCCCAAAAGAAACCTTGTGCTTCCAGTTCCTAGTTGGAAGCTCACCCTGCTCTGCTCTATAACTAAAGTGAAAGTCAAGGGGAGCACTAGCCTCGATGTAAGGCCCTGAATATCCTTATAAAACGCGAGGCATGCAGCAGCAGCTCCTTGAGGCCTTCAACGCTGTTCTCCTTTAGTTTCACGGTAGTAAGCTTCCCAAGACTCCTAGGAACCTTGCTTCAGCACCCGTTTCGGTAACAGAACACTGCCTAGAGCCAGGAAGCTCTGGTCCTCCGTGTATGCTGCGTGTCAACCTAGAAATTGGAGACTGATGGCACAAGGCATGTTTTCCCAGTAGGAAAGCTCCGTTCATGCGGCCTCGAGGATACCTGAAAAGCATTGTTGTTGCCGGGGATTTAGTCACTGAGTGCCTGCTTCTGCGAAGAAAATGAGTTTTCCTGAAAGAAACCTTGTGCTGCCAGTTCCTAGTTGGAAGCTCACCCTGCTCTGCTCTATACCTAAAGTGAAAGTCAACGTGAGCCCAAGCCTGGAAGGAAGGCCCTGATTTGCCTTGCCAAACGGGAGGCATGGAGCAGCGCCATGAGGCCTTCTTCACTGTTCTGCTTTAGTTTCACGGTAGTAAGCTTTTCAAGACTCCTAGGGCCCTCTCTTCAGCAACCGTTTCGGTAACAGTACACTGAGTAGAGCCAAGAACCTCAGGGCCAGCTAAGCAACTTCAGCCCCGTAGGCCTTTGGGAACACCCCAGTGTTGGCTAGAGAAAGGCAACACACTGCACTCTTCCTTGGGAGAGCCAGATTACCTCAGCTATACACAAGATTCAGGAACACACTTCTAGAAGGTCCTCCATGCAATGGATGTAACCTCCTTCTCCTAGCTGAACTCTATTGAGAAAAACACTCTGCTTCTAATCCCTTTTCACCTTTTACACTTAGAGTCAGGCATCCTCAAGGAGGTGGTCGGCTTGCATTCCAAGTAGAATTTCAGCACTGTTCTTGGTGGAACACTGCAGGTCTTTGGAAGAAGCACAGGCACCTAAGTCTCCCTCGCGCATCCTTAGTTTAGGCACTTTGCTGCACGCAGAGAAGCAGTCGTAGAAAAAAGTTGAATCAGGGAAAGCCCCAGTGGGTGTCCTGAATCTCTTTTGACTTGTTAGCATCAACATGTCCTTATGCTGCGTGTCAATCTGGAAATGTGAGACTGAGACACAAATCTTGTTTTCCCATTTTGAAAGCTCCACTCATGCAGTCTCGAAGCTACCTGAAAAGCACTGTTGTTACCGTGCTTTTAGTTACTGCCGGCATGGCTCAGAGAAGAAACTGAGTTTTCTCGAAAGAAACCTTGTGCTTCCAGTTCCTAGTTGGAAACTCACCCTGGTCTCCTCTATAGCAAAATTGAACGTCAACGTGAGCACTAACCTCCAAGTAAGGCCCTGATTATCCTTGCAAATCGGGAGGCATGCAGCAGCTCCATGAGGCCTTCATCGCGGTTCTGCTTTAGTTTCACGGTAGTAAGCTTCCCAAGACTCCTAGGAAGCTTGCTTCAGCACCCGTTTCGGTAACAGAACACTGCCTAGAGCCAGGAAGCTCTGGTCCTCCGTGTATGCTGCGTGTCAACCTAGAAATTGGAGACTGATGGCACAAGGCTTGTTTTCCCATTAGAAAAGCTCCGTTCATGCGGCCTCGAGGATACCTGAAAAGCATTGTTGTTGCCGGGGATTTAGTCACTGCCTGCCTGCTTCTGTGAAGAAAATGAGTTTTCCTGAAAGAAACCTTATGCTTCCAGTTCCTAGTTGGAAGCTCACCCTGCTCTGCTCTATAACTAAATGAAAGTCAAGGGGAGCACTAGCCTCGAGGTAATGCCCTGAATATCCTTACAATACGGGAGGCATGCAGCAGCTCCATGAGGCCTTCAACGCTGTTCTGCTTTAGTTTAACGGTAGTAAGCCTGCCAAGACTCCTAGAGACCTTACTTAAGCACCCGTTTGGGTATCAGAAAACTGCCTAGAGCCAGGAAGCTTTGGTCCTGCGTGTATGCTGCCTATCAACTTACAAACTGGAGACTGACGTCACAAGGCTTGTTTGCCCATTAAGAAAGCTCCGTTCATGCGGCCTCGAATAAACCTGAAAAGCACTGTTGTTGCCAGGGTTTTTGTCACTGCCGGCATGGTTCTGAGAAGATATTGACTTCTCCGGGAAGAAACCTTGTGCTGCCAGTTCCTAGTTGGAAGCTCACCCTGCTCTGGCTCTATACCTAAAGTGAAAGTCAACGTGAGCCCAAGCCTCGAAGGAAGGCCCTGATTTGCCTTGCCAAACAGGAGGCATGGAGCAGCGCCATGAGGCCTTCTTCACTGTTCTGCTTTAGTTTCACGGTAGTAAGCTTTTCAAGACTGCTAGGGCCCTCTCTTCAGCAACCGTTTCGGTACCAGTACACTGAGTAGAGCCAAGAACCTCAGGGCCAGCTAAGCAACTTCAGTCCCGTAGGCCTTTGGGAACACCCCAGTGTTGGCTAGAGAAAGGCAACACACTGCACTCTTCCTTGGGAGAGCCAGATTACCTCAGCTATACACAAGATTCAGGAACACACTTCTAGAAGGTCCTCCATGCAATGGATGTAACCTCCTTCTCCTAGCTGAACTCTATTGAGAAAAACACTCTGCTTCTAATCCCTTTTCACCTTTTACACTTAGAGTCAGGCATCCTCAAGGAGGTGGTCGGCTTGCATTCCAAGTAGAATTTCAGCACTGTTCTTGGTGGAACACTGCAGGTCTTTGGAAGAAGCACAGGCACCTAAGTCTCCCTGGCGCATCCTTAGTTTAGGCGCTTTGCTGCACGCAGAGAAGCAGTCGTAGAAAAAAGTTGAATCAGGGAAAGCCCCAGTGGGTGTCCTGAATCTCTTTTGACTTGTTAGCATCAACATGTCCTTATGCTGCGTGTCAATCTGGAAATGTGAGACTGAGACACAAATCTTGTTTTCCCATTTTGAAAGCTCCACTCATGCAGTCTCGAAGCTACCTGAAAAGCACTGTTGTTACCGTGCTTTTAGTTACTGCCGGCATGGCTCAGAGAAGAAACTGAGTTTTCTGGAAAGAAACCTTGCGCTTCCAGTTCCTAGTTGGAAGCTCACCCTGCTCTCCTCTATAGCAAAAGTGAACGTCAACGTGAGCACTAACCTCCAAGTAAGGCCCTGATTATCCTGGCAAATCGGGAGGCATGCAGCAGCTCCATGAGGCCTTCATCGCTCTTCTGCTTTAGTTTCACGGTAGTAAGCTTCCCAAGACTCCTAGGAAGCTTGCTTCAGCACCCGTTTCGGTAACAGAACACTGCCTAGAGCCAGGAAGCTCTGGTCCTCCGTGTATGCCGCGTGTCAACCTAGAAATTGGAGACTGATGGCACAAGGCTTGTTTTCCCATTAGGAAAGCTCCGTTCATGCGGCCTCGAGGATACCTGAAAAGCATTGTTGTTGCCGGGGATTTAGTCACTGCCTGCCTGCTTCTGCGAAGAAAATGAGTTTTCCCAAAAGAAACCTTGTGCTTCCAGTTCCTAGTTGGAAGCTCACCCTGCTCTGCTCTATAACTAAAGTGAAAGTCAAGGGGAGCACTAGCCTCGATGTAAGGCCCTGAATATCCTTATAAAACGCGAGGCATGCAGCAGCAGCTCCTTGAGGCCTTCAACGCCGTTCTCCTTTAGTTTCACGGTAGTAAGCTTTCCAAGACTTCAAGGAACCTTACTTCAACACCCGTTTCGGTAACAGAACACTGCATAGAGCCAGGAAGCTCTTGAACTCCGTGTATGCTCCGTGTCAACCTAGAAATTGGAGACTGATGGCACAAGGCTTGTTTTCCCAATAGGAAAGCTCCGTTCATGCGGCCTCGAGGATACCTGAAAAGCATTGTTGTTGCCGGGGATTTAGTCACTGCCTGCCTGCTTCTGTGAAGAAAATGAGTTTTCCTGAAAGAAACCTTATGCTTCCAGTTCCTAGTTGGAAGCTCACCCTGCTCTGCTCTATAACTAAATGAAAGTCAAGGGGAGCACTAGCCTCGAGGTAATGCCCTGAATATCCTTACAATACGGGAGGCATGCAGCAGCTCCATGAGGCCTTCAACGCTGTTCTGCTTTAGTTTAACGGTAGTAAGCCTGCCAAGACTCCTAGAGACCTTACTTAAGCACCCGTTTGGGTATCAGAAAACTGCCTAGAGCCAGGAAGCTTTGGTCCTGCGTGTATGCTGCCTATCAACTTACAAACTGGAGACTGACGTCACAAGGCTTGTTTGCCCATTAAGAAAGCTCCGTTCATGCGGCCTCGAATAAACCTGAAAAGCACTGTTGTTGCCAGGGTTTTTGTCACTGCCGGCATGGTTCTGAGAAGATATTGACTTCTCCGGGAAGAAACCTTGTGCTGCCAGTTCCTAGTTGGAAGCTCACCCTGCTCTGCTCTATACCTAAAGTGAAAGTCAACGTGAGCCCAAGCCTCGAAGGAAGGCCCTGATTTGCCTTGCCAAACGGGAGGCATGGAGCAGCGCCATGAGGCCTTCTTCACTGTTCTGCTTTAGTTTCACGGTAGTAAGCTTTTCAAGACTGCTAGGGCCCTCTCTTCAGCAACCGTTTCGGTACCAGTACACTGAGTAGAGCCAAGAACCTCAGGGCCAGCTAAGCAACTTCAGCCCCGTAGGCCTTTGGGAACACCCCAGTGTTGGCTAGAGAAAGGCAACACACTGCACTCTTCCTTGGGAGAGCCAGATTACCTCAGCTATACACAAGATTCAGGAACACACTTCTAGAAGGTCCTCCATGCAATGGATGTAACCTCCTTCTCCTAGCTGAACTCTATTGAGAAAAACACTCTGCTTCTAATCCCTTTTCACCTTTTACACTTAGAGTCAGGCATCCTCAAGGAGGTGGTCGGCTTGCATTCCAAGTAGAATTTCAGCACTGTTCTTGGTGGAACACTGCAGGTCTTTGGAAGAAGCACAGGCACCTAAGTCTCCCTGGCGCATCCTTAGTTTAGGCGCTTTGCTGCACGCAGAGAAGCAGTCGTAGAAAAAAGTTGAATCAGGGAAAGCCCCAGTGGGTGTCCTGAATCTCTTTTGACTTGTTAGCATCAACATGTCCTTATGCTGCGTGTCAATCTGGAAATGTGAGACTGAGACACAAATCTTGTTTTCCCATTTTGAAAGCTCCACTCATGCAGTCTCGAAGCTACCTGAAAAGCACTGTTGTTACCGTGCTTTTAGTTACTGCCGGCATGGCTCAGAGAAGAAACTGAGTTTTCTGGAAAGAAACCTTGCGCTTCCAGTTCCTAGTTGGAAGCTCACCCTGCTCTCCTCTATAGCAAAAGTGAACGTCAACGTGAGCACTAACCTCCAAGTAAGGCCCTGATTATCCTGGCAAATCGGGAGGCATGCAGCAGCTCCATGAGGCCTTCATCGCAGTTCTGCTTTAGTTTCACGGTAGTAAGCTTCCCAAGACTCCTAGGAAGCTTGCTTCAGCACCCGTTTCGGTAACAGAACACTGCCTAGAGCCAGGAAGCTCTGGTCCTCCGTGTATGCCGCGTGTCAACCTAGAAATTGGAGACTGATGGCACAAGGCTTGTTTTCCCATTAGGAAAGCTCCGTTCATGCGGCCTCGAGGATACCTGAAAAGCATTGTTGTTGCCGGGGATTTAGTCACTGCCTGCCTGCTTCTGCGAAGAAAATGAGTTTTCCCAAAAGAAACCTTGTGCTTCCAGTTCCTAGTTGGAAGCTCACCCTGCTCTGCTCTATAACTAAAGTGAAAGTCAAGGGGAGCACTAGCCTCGATGTAAGGCCCTGAATATCCTTATAAAACGCGAGGCATGCAGCAGCAGCTCCTTGAGGCCTTCAACGCCGTTCTCCTTTAGTTTCACGGTAGTAAGCTTTCCAAGACTTCAAGGAACCTTACTTCAACACCCGTTTCGGTAACAGAACACTGCATAGAGCCAGGAAGCTCTTGAACTCCGTGTATGCTCCGTGTCAACCTAGAAATTGGAGACTGATGGCACAAGGCTTGTTTTCCCAATAGGAAAGCTCCGTTCATGCGGCCTCGAGGATACCTGAAAAGCATTGTTGTTGCCGGGGATTTAGTCACTGCCTGCCTGCTTCTGTGAAGAAAATGAGTTTTCCTGAAAGAAACCTTATGCTTCCAGTTCCTAGTTGGAAGCTCACCCTGCTCTGCTCTATAACTAAATGAAAGTCAAGGGGAGCACTAGCCTCGAGGTAATGCCCTGAATATCCTTACAATACGGGAGGCATGCAGCAGCTCCATGAGGCCTTCAACGCTGTTCTGCTTTAGTTTAACGGTAGTAAGCCTGCCAAGACTCCTAGAGACCTTACTTAAGCACCCGTTTGGGTATCAGAAAACTGCCTAGAACCAGGAAGCTTTGGTCCTGCGTGTATGCTGCCTATCAACTTACAAACTGGAGACTGACGTCACAAGGCTTGTTTGCCCATTAAGAAAGCTCCGTTCATGCGGCCTCGAATAAACCTGAAAAGCACTGTTGTTGCCAGGGTTTTTGTCACTGCCGGCATGGTTCTGAGAAGATATTGACTTCTCCGGGAAGAAACCTTGTGCTGCCAGTTCCTAGTTGGAAGCTCACCCTGCTCTGCTCTATACCTAAAGTGAAAGTCAACATGAGCCCAAGCCTCGAAGGAAGGCCCTGATTTGCCTTGCCAAACGGGAGGCATGGAGCAGCGCCATGAGGCCTTCTTCACTGTTCTGCTTTAGTTTCACGGTAGTAAGCTTTTCAAGACTGCTAGGGCCCTCTCTTCAGCAACCGTTTCGGTACCAGTACACTGAGTAGAGCCAAGAACCTCAGGGCCAGCTAAGCAACTTCAGCCCCCTAGGCCTTTGGGAACACCCCAGTGTTGGCTAGAGAAAGGCAACACACTGCACTCTTCCTTGGGAGAGCCAGATTACCTCAGCTATACACAAGATTCAGGAACACACTTCTAGAAGGTCCTCCATGCAATGGATGTAACCTCCTTCTCCTAGCTGAACTCTATTGAGAAAAACACTCTGCTTCTAATCCCTTTTCACCTTTTACAGTTAGAGTCACGCATCCTCAAGGAGGTGGTCGGCTTGCATTCCAAGTAGAATTTCAGCACTGTTCTTGGTGGAACACTGCAGGTCTTTGGAAGAAGCACAGGCACCTAAGTCTCCCTGGCGCATCCTTAGTTTAGGCGCTTTGCTGCACGCAGAGAAGCAGTCGTAGAAAAAAGTTGAATCAGGGAAAGCCCCAGTGGGTTTCCTGAATCTCTTTTGACTTGTTAGCATCAACATGTCCTTATGCTGCGTGTCAATCTGGAAATGTGAGACTGAGACACAAATCTTGTTTTCCCATTTTGAAAGCTCCACTCATGCAGTCTCGAAGCTACCTGAAAAGCACTGTTGTTACCGTGCTTTTAGTTACTGCCGGCATGGCTCAGAGAAGAAACTGAGTTTTCTGGAAAGAAACCTTGCGCTTCCAGTTCCTAGTTGGAAGCTCACCCTGCTCTCCTCTATAGCAAAAGTGAACGTCAACGTGAGCACTAACCTCCAAGTAAGGCCCTGATTATCCTGGCAAATCGGGAGGCATGCAGCAGCTCCATGAGGCCTTCATCGCAGTTCTGCTTTAGTTTCACGGTAGTAAGCTTCCCAAGACTCCTAGGAAGCTTGCTTCAGCACCCGTTTCGGTAACAGAACACTGCCTAGAGCCAGGAAGCTCTGGTCCTCCGTGTATGCCGCGTGTCAACCTAGAAATTGGAGACTGATGGCACAAGGCTTGTTTTCCCATTAGGAAAGCTCCGTTCATGCGGCCTCGAGGATACCTGAAAAGCATTGTTGTTGCCGGGGATTTAGTCACTGCCTGCCTGCTTCTGCGAAGAAAATGAGTTTTCCCAAAAGAAACCTTGTGCTTCCAGTTCCTAGTTGGAAGCTCACCCTGCTCTGCTCTATAACTAAAGTGAAAGTCAAGGGGAGCACTAGCCTCGATGTAAGGCCCTGAATATCCTTATAAAACGCGAGGCATGCAGCAGCAGCTCCTTGAGGCCTTCAACGCTGTTCTCCTTTAGTTTCACGGTAGTAAGCTTCCCAAGACTCCTAGGAACCTTGCTTCAGCACCCGTTTCGGTAACAGAACACTGCCTAGAGCCAGGAAGCTCTGGTCCTCCGTGTATGCTGCGTGTCAACCTAGAAATTGGAGACTGATGGCACAAGGCATGTTTTCCCAGTAGGAAAGCTCCGTTCATGCGGCCTCGAGGATACCTGAAAAGCATTGTTGTTGCCGGGGATTTAGTCACTGAGTGCCTGCTTCTGCGAAGAAAATGAGTTTTCCTGAAAGAAACCTTGTGCTGCCAGTTCCTAGTTGGAAGCTCACCCTGCTCTGCTCTATACCTAAAGTGAAAGTCAACGTGAGCCCAAGCCTGGAAGGAAGGCCCTGATTTGCCTTGCCAAACGGGAGGCATGGAGCAGCGCCATGAGGCCTTCTTCACTGTTCTGCTTTAGTTTCACGGTAGTAAGCTTTTCAAGACTCCTAGGGCCCTCTCTTCAGCAACCGTTTCGGTAACAGTACACTGAGTAGAGCCAAGAACCTCAGGGCCAGCTAAGCAACTTCAGCCCCGTAGGCCTTTGGGAACACCCCAGTGTTGGCTAGAGAAAGGCAACACACTGCACTCTTCCTTGGGAGAGCCAGATTACCTCAGCTATACACAAGATTCAGGAACACACTTCTAGAAGGTCCTCCATGCAATGGATGTAACCTCCTTCTCCTAGCTGAACTCTATTGAGAAAAACACTCTGCTTCTAATCCCTTTTCACCTTTTACACTTAGAGTCAGGCATCCTCAAGGAGGTGGTCGGCTTGCATTCCAAGTAGAATTTCAGCACTGTTCTTGGTGGAACACTGCAGGTCTTTGGAAGAAGCACAGGCACCTAAGTCTCCCTCGCGCATCCTTAGTTTAGGCACTTTGCTGCACGCAGAGAAGCAGTCGTAGAAAAAAGTTGAATCAGGGAAAGCCCCAGTGGGTGTCCTGAATCTCTTTTGACTTGTTAGCATCAACATGTCCTTATGCTGCGTGTCAATCTGGAAATGTGAGACTGAGACACAAATCTTGTTTTCCCATTTTGAAAGCTCCACTCATGCAGTCTCGAAGCTACCTGAAAAGCACTGTTGTTACCGTGCTTTTAGTTACTGCCGGCATGGCTCAGAGAAGAAACTGAGTTTTCTCGAAAGAAACCTTGTGCTTCCAGTTCCTAGTTGGAAACTCACCCTGGTCTCCTCTATAGCAAAATTGAACGTCAACGTGAGCACTAACCTCCAAGTAAGGCCCTGATTATCCTTGCAAATCGGGAGGCATGCAGCAGCTCCATGAGGCCTTCATCGCGGTTCTGCTTTAGTTTCACGGTAGTAAGCTTCCCAAGACTCCTAGGAAGCTTGCTTCAGCACCCGTTTCGGTAACAGAACACTGCCTAGAGCCAGGAAGCTCTGGTCCTCCGTGTATGCTGCGTGTCAACCTAGAAATTGGAGACTGATGGCACAAGGCTTGTTTTCCCATTAGAAAAGCTCCGTTCATGCGGCCTCGAGGATACCTGAAAAGCATTGTTGTTGCCGGGGATTTAGTCACTGCCTGCCTGCTTCTGTGAAGAAAATGAGTTTTCCTGAAAGAAACCTTATGCTTCCAGTTCCTAGTTGGAAGCTCACCCTGCTCTGCTCTATAACTAAATGAAAGTCAAGGGGAGCACTAGCCTCGAGGTAATGCCCTGAATATCCTTACAATACGGGAGGCATGCAGCAGCTCCATGAGGCCTTCAACGCTGTTCTGCTTTAGTTTAACGGTAGTAAGCCTGCCAAGACTCCTAGAGACCTTACTTAAGCACCCGTTTGGGTATCAGAAAACTGCCTAGAGCCAGGAAGCTTTGGTCCTGCGTGTATGCTGCCTATCAACTTACAAACTGGAGACTGACGTCACAAGGCTTGTTTGCCCATTAAGAAAGCTCCGTTCATGCGGCCTCGAATAAACCTGAAAAGCACTGTTGTTGCCAGGGTTTTTGTCACTGCCGGCATGGTTCTGAGAAGATATTGACTTCTCCGGGAAGAAACCTTGTGCTGCCAGTTCCTAGTTGGAAGCTCACCCTGCTCTGGCTCTATACCTAAAGTGAAAGTCAACGTGAGCCCAAGCCTCGAAGGAAGGCCCTGATTTGCCTTGCCAAACAGGAGGCATGGAGCAGCGCCATGAGGCCTTCTTCACTGTTCTGCTTTAGTTTCACGGTAGTAAGCTTTTCAAGACTGCTAGGGCCCTCTCTTCAGCAACCGTTTCGGTAACAGTACACTGAGTAGAGCCAAGAACCTCAGGGCCAGCTAAGCAACTTCAGCCCCGTAGGCCTTTGGGAACACCCCAGTGTTGGCTAGAGAAAGGCAACACACTGCACTCTTCCTTGGGAGAGCCAGATTACCTCAGCTATACACAAGATTCAGGAACACACTTCTAGAAGGTCCTCCATGCAATGGATGTAACCTCCTTCTCCTAGCTGAACTCTATTGAGAAAAACACTCTGCTTCTAATCCCTTTTCACCTTTTACACTTACAGTCAGGCATCCTCAAGGAGGTGGTCGGCTTGCATTCCAAGTAGAATTTCAGCACTGTTCTTGGTGGAACACTGCAGGTCTTTGGAAGAAGCACAGGCACCTAAGTCTCCCTGGCGCATCCTTAGTTTAGGCGCTTTGCTGCACGCAGAGAAGCAGTCGTAGAAAAAAGTTGAATCAGGGAAAGCCCCAGTGGGTGTCCTGAATCTCTTTTGACTTGTTAGCATCAACATGTCCTTATGCTGCGTGTCAATCTGGAAATGTGAGACTGAGACACAAATCTTGTTTTCCCATTTTGAAAGCTCCACTCATGCAGTCTCGAAGCTACCTGAAAAGCACTGTTGTTACCGTGCTTTTAGTTACTGCCGGCATGGCTCAGAGAAGAAACTGAGTTTTCTGGAAAGAAACCTTGCGCTTCCAGTTCCTAGTTGGAAGCTCACCCTGCTCTCCTCTATAGCAAAAGTGAACGTCAACGTGAGCACTAACCTCCAAGTAAGGCCCTGATTATCCTGGCAAATCGGGAGGCATGCAGCAGCTCCATGAGGCCTTCATCGCTCTTCTGCTTTAGTTTCACGGTAGTAAGCTTCCCAAGACTCCTAGGAAGCTTGCTTCAGCACCCGTTTCGGTAACAGAACACTGCCTAGAGCCAGGAAGCTCTGGTCCTCCGTGTATGCCGCGTGTCAACCTAGAAATTGGAGACTGATGGCACAAGGCTTGTTTTCCCATTAGGAAAGCTCCGTTCATGCGGCCTCGAGGATACCTGAAAAGCATTGTTGTTGCCGGGGATTTAGTCACTGCCTGCCTGCTTCTGCGAAGAAAATGAGTTTTCCCAAAAGAAACCTTGTGCTTCCAGTTCCTAGTTGGAAGCTCACCCTGCTCTGCTCTATAACTAAAGTGAAAGTCAAGGGGAGCACTAGCCTCGATGTAAGGCCCTGAATATCCTTATAAAACGCGAGGCATGCAGCAGCAGCTCCTTGAGGCCTTCAACGCTGTTCTCCTTTAGTTTCACGGTAGTAAGCTTCCCAAGACTCCTAGGAACTTTGCTTCAGCACCCGTTTCGGTAACAGAACACTGCCTAGAGCCAGGAAGCTCTGGTCCTCCGTGTATGCTGCGTGTCAACCTAGAAATTGGAGACTGATGGCACAAGGCTTGTTTTCCCAGTAGGAAAGCTCCGTTCATGCGGCCTCGAGGATACCTGAAAAGCATTGTTGTTGCCGGGGATTTAGTCACTGCCTGCCTGCTTCTGTGAAGAAAATGAGTTTTCCTGAAAGAAACCTTATGCTTCCAGTTCCTAGTTGGAAGCTCACCCTGCTCTGCTCTATAACTAAATGAAAGTCAAGGGGAGCACTAGCCTCGAGGTAATGCCCTGAATATCCTTACAATACGGGAGGCATGCAGCAGCTCCATGAGGCCTTCAACGCTGTTCTGCTTTAGTTTAACGGTAGTAAGCTTGCCAAGACTCCTAGAGACCTTACTTAAGCACCTGTTTGGGTATCAGAAAACTGCCTAGAGCCAGGAAGCTTTGGTCCTGCGTGTATGCTGCCTATCAACTTACAAACTGGAGACTGACGTCACAAGGCTTGTTTGCCCATTAAGAAAGCTCCGTTCATGCGGCCTCGAATAAACCTGAAAAGCACTGTTGTTGCCAGGGTTTTTGTCACTGCCGGCATGGTTCTGAGAAGATATTGACTTCTCCGGGAAGAAACCTTGTGCTGCCAGTTCCTAGTTGGAAGATCACCCTGCTCTGCTCTATACCTAAAGTGAAAGTCAACGTGAGCCCAAGCCTCGAAGGAAGGCCCTGATTTGCCTTGCCAAACGGGAGGCGTGGAGCAGCGCCATGAGGCCTTCTTCACTGTTCTGCTTTAGTTTCACGGTAGTAAGCTTTTCAAGACTCCTAGGGCCCTTGCTTCAGCAACCGTTTCGGTACCAGTACACTGAGTAGAGCCAAGAACCTCAGGGCCAGCTAAGCAACTTCTGCCCCGTAGGCCTTTGGGAACACCCCAGTGTTGGCTAGAGAAAGGCAACACACTGCACTCTTCCTTGGGAGAGCCAGATTACCTCAGCTATACACAGGATTCAGGAACACACTTCTAGAAGGTCCTCCATGCAATGGATGTAACCTCATTCTCCTAGCGGCACTCTATTGAGAAAAACACTCTGCTTCTAATCCCTTTTCACCTTTTACACTTAGAGTCAGGCATCCTCAAGGAGGTGGTCGGCTTGCATTCCAAGTAGAATTTCAGCACTGTTCTTGGTGGAACACTGCAGGTCTTTGGAAGAAGCACAGGCACCTAAGTCTCCCTCGCGCATCCTTAGTTTAGGCACTTTGCTGCACGCAGAGAAGCAGTCGTAGAAAAAAGTTGAATCAGGGAAAGCCCCAGTGGGTGTCCTGAATCTCTTTTGACTTGTTAGCATCAACATGTCCTTATGCTGCGTGTCAATCTGGAAATGTGAGACTGAGACACAAATCTTGTTTTCCCATTTTGAAAGCTCCACTCATGCAGTCTCGAAGCTACCTGAAAAGCACTGTTGTTACCGTGCTTTTAGTTACTGCCGGCATGGCTCAGAGAAGAAACTGAGTTTTCTGGAAAGAAACCTTGCGCTTCCAGTTCCTAGTTGGAAGCTCACCCTGCTCTCCTCTATAGCAAAAGTGAACGTCAACGTGAGCACTAACCTCCAAGTAAGGCCCTGATTATCCTGGCAAATCGGGAGGCATGCAGCAGCTCCATGAGGCCTTCATCGCAGTTCTGCTTTAGTTTCACGGTAGTAAGCTTCCCAAGACTCCTAGGAAGCTTGCTTCAGCACCCGTTTCGGTAACAGAACACTGCCTAGAGCCAGGAAGCTCTGGTCCTCCGTGTATGCCGCGTGTCAACCTAGAAATTGGAGACTGATGGCACAAGGCTTGTTTTCCCATTAGGAAAGCTCCGTTCATGCGGCCTCGAGGATACCTGAAAAGCATTGTTGTTGCCGGGGATTTAGTCACTGCCTGCCTGCTTCTGCGAAGAAAATGAGTTTTCCCAAAAGAAACCTTGTGCTTCCAGTTCCTAGTTGGAAGCTCACCCTGCTCTGCTCTATAACTAAAGTGAAAGTCAAGGGGAGCACTAGCCTCGATGTAAGGCCCTGAATATCCTTATAAAATGCGAGGCATGCAGCAGCAGCTCCTTGAGGCCTTCAACGCTGTTCTCCTTTAGTTTCACGGTAGTAAGCTTCCCAAGACTCCCAGGAAGCTTGCTTCAGCACCCGTTTCGGTAACAGAACACTGCCTAGAGCCAGGAAGCTCTGGTCCTCCGTGTATGCTGCGTGTCAACCTAGAAATTGGAGACTGATGGCACAAGGCTTGTTTTCCCAGTAGGAAAGCTCCGTTCATGCGGCCTCGAGGATACCTGAAAAGCATTGTTGTTGCCGGGGATTTAGTCACTGAGTGCCTGCTTCTGCGAAGAAAATGAGTTTTCCTGAAAGAAACCTTGTGCTGCCAGTTCCTAGTTGGAAGCTCACCCTGCTCTGCTCTATACCTAAAGTGAAAGTCAACGTGAGCCCAAGCCTCGAAGGAAGGCCCTGATTTGCCTTGCCAAACGGGAGGCATGGAGCAGCGCCATGAGGCCTTCTTCACTGTTCTGCTTTAGTTTCACGGTAGTAAGCTTTTCAAGACTCCTAGGGCCCTCTCTTCAGCAACCGTTTCGGTAACAGTACACTGAGTAGAGCCAAGAACCTCAGGGCCAGCTAAGCAACTTCAGCCCCGTAGGCCTTTGGGAACACCCCAGTGTTGGCTAGAGAAAGGCAACACACTGCACTCTTCCTTGGGAGAGCCAGATTACCTCAGCTATACACAAGATTCAGGAACACACTTCTAGAAGGTCCTCCATGCAATGGATGTAACCTCCTTCTCCTAGCTGAACTCTATTGAGAAAAACACTCTGCTTCTAATCCCTTTTCACCTTTTACACTTAGAGTCACGCATCCTCAAGGAGGTGGTCGGCTTGCATTCCAAGTAGAATTTCAGCACTGTTCTTGGTGGAACACTGCAGGTCTTTGGAAGAAGCACAGGCACCTAAGTCTCCCTCGCGCATCCTTAGTTTAGGCACTTTGCTGCACGCAGAGAAGCAGTCGTAGAAAAAAGTTGAATCAGGGAAAGCCCCAGTGGGTGTCCTGAATCTCTTTTGACTTGTTAGCATCAACATGTCCTTATGCTGCGTGTCAATCTGGAAATGTGAGACTGAGACACAAATCTTGTTTTCCCATTTTGAAAGCTCCACTCATGCAGTCTCGAAGCTACCTGAAAAGCACTGTTGTTACCGTGCTTTTAGTTACTGCCGGCATGGCTCAGAGAAGAAACTGAGTTTTCTCGAAAGAAACCTTGTGCTTCCAGTTCCTAGTTGGAAGCTCACCCTGCTCTCCTCTATAGCAAAATTGAACGTCAACGTGAGCACTAACCTCCAAGTAAGGCCCTGATTATCCTTGCAAATCGGGAGGCATGCAGCAGCTCCATGAGGCCTTCATCGCGGTTCTGCTTTAGTTTCACGGTAGTAAGCTTCCCAAGACTCCTAGGAAGCTTGCTTCAGCACCCGTTTCGGTAACAGAACACTGCCTAGAGCCAGGAAGCTCTGGTCCTCCGTGTATGCTGCGTGTCAACCTAGAAATTGGAGACTGATGGCACAAGGCTTGTTTTCCCATTAGAAAAGCTCCGTTCATGCGGCCTCGAGGATACCTGAAAAGCATTGTTGTTGCCGGGGATTTAGTCACTGCCTGCCTGCTTCTGTGAAGAAAATGAGTTTTCCTGAAAGAAACCTTATGCTTCCAGTTCCTAGTTGGAAGCTCACCCTGCTCTGCTCTATAACTAAATGAAAGTCCAGGGGAGCACTAGCCTCGAGGTAATGCCCTGAATATCCTTACAATACGGGAGGCATGCAGCAGCTCCATGAGGCCTTCAACGCTGTTCTGCTTTAGTTTAACGGTAGTAAGCCTGCCAAGACTCCTAGAGACCTTACTTAAGCACCTGTTTGGGTATCAGAAAACTGCCTAGAGCCAGGAAGCTTTGGTCCTGCGTGTATGCTGCCTATCAACTTACAAACTGGAGACTGACGTCACAAGGCTTGTTTGCCCATTAAGAAAGCTCCGTTCATGCGGCCTCGAATAAACCTGAAAAGCACTGTTGTTGCCAGGGTTTTTGTCACTGCCGGCATGGTTCTGAGAAGATATTGACTTCTCCGGGAAGAAACCTTGTGCTGCCAGTTCCTAGTTGGAAGCTCACCCTGCTCTGCTCTATACCTAAAGTGAAAGTCAACGTGAGCCCAAGCCTCGAAGGAAGGCCCTGATTTGCCTTGCCAAACGGGAGGCATGGAGCAGCGCCATGAGGCCTTCTTCACTGTTCTGCTTTAGTTTCACGGTAGTAAGCTTTTCAAGACTGCTAGGGCCCTCTCTTCAGCAACCGTTTCGGTACCAGTACACTGAGTAGAGCCAAGAACCTCAGGGCCAGCTAAGCAACTTCAGCCCCGTAGGCCTTTGGGAACACCCCAGTGTTGGCTAGAGAAAGGCAACACACTGCACTCTTCCTTGGGAGAGCCAGATTACCTCAGCTATACACAAGATTCAGGAACACACTTCTAGAAGGTCCTCCATGCAATGGATGTAACCTCCTTCTCCTAGCTGAACTCTATTGAGAAAAACACTCTGCTTCTAATCCCTTTTCACCTTTTACACTTAGAGTCACGCATCCTCAAGGAGGTGGTCGGCTTGCATTCCAAGTAGAATTTCAGCACTGTTCTTGGTGGAACACTGCAGGTCTTTGGAAGAAGCACAGGCACCTAAGTCTCCCTGGCGCATCCTTAGTTTAGGCGCTTTGCTGCACGCAGAGAAGCAGTCGTAGAAAAAAGTTGAATCAGGGAAAGCCCCAGTGGGTGTCCTGAATCTCTTTTGACTTGTTAGCATCAACATGTCCTTATGCTGCGTGTCAATCTGGAAATGTGAGACTGAGACACAAATCTTGTTTTCCCATTTTGAAAGCTCCACTCATGCAGTCTCGAAGCTACCTGAAAAGCACTGTTGTTACCGTGCTTTTAGTTACTGCCGGCATGGCTCAGAGAAGAAACTGAGTTTTCTCGAAAGAAACCTTGTGCTTCCAGTTCCTAGTTGGAAGCTCACCCTGCTCTCCTCTATAGCAAAAGTGAACGTCAACGTGAGCACTAACCTCCAAGTAAGGCCCTGATTATCCTGGCAAATCGGGAGGCATGCAGCAGCTCCATGAGGCCTTCATCGCAGTTCTGCTTTAGTTTCACGGTAGTAAGCTTCCCAAGACTCCTAGGAAGCTTGCTTCAGCACCCGTTTCGGTAACAGAACACTGCCTAGAGCCAGGAAGCTCTGGTCCTCCGAGTATGCCGCGTGTCAACCTAGAAATTGGAGACTGATGGCACAAGGCTTGTTTTCCCATTAGGAAAGCTCCGTTCATGCGGCCTCGAGGATACCTGAAAAGCATTGTTGTTGCCGGGGATTTAGTCACTGCCTGCCTGCTTCTGCGAAGAAAATGAGTTTTCCCAAAAGAAACCTTGTGCTTCCAGTTCCTAGTTGGAAGCTCACCCTGCTCTGCTCTATAACTAAAGTGAAAGTCAAGGGGACACTAGCCTCGATGTAAGGCCCTGAATATCCTTATAAAACGCGAGGCATGCAGCAGCAGCTCCTTGAGGCCTTCAACGCTGTTCTCCTTTAGTTTCACGGTAGTAAGCTTCCCAAGACTCCTAGGAACCTTGCTTCAGCACCCGTTTCGGTAACAGAACACTGCCTAGAGCCAGGAAGCTCTGGTCCTCCGTGTATGCTGCGTGTCAACCTAGAAATTGGAGACTGATGGCACAAGGCTTGTTTTCCCAGTAGGAAAGCTCCGTTCATGCGGCCTCGAGGATACCTGAAAAGCATTGTTGTTGCCGGGGATTTAGTCACTGAGTGCCTGCTTCTGCGAAGAAAATGAGTTTTCCTGAAAGAAACCTTGTGCTGCCAGTTCCTAGTTGGAAGCTCACCCTGCTCTGCTCTATACCTAAAGTGAAAGTCAACGTGAGCCCAAGCCTCGAAGGAAGGCCCTGATTTGCCTTGCCAAACGGGAGGCATGGAGCAGCGCCATGAGGCCTTCTTCACTGTTCTGCTTTAGTTTCACGGTAGTAAGCTTTTCAAGACTCCTAGGGCCCTCTCTTCAGCAACCGTTTCGGTAACAGTACACTGAGTAGAGCCAAGAACCTCAGGGCCAGCTAAGCAACTTCAGCCCCGTAGGCCTTTGGGAACACCCCAGTGTTGGCTAGAGAAAGGCAACACACTGCACTCTTCCTTGGGAGAGCCAGATTACCTCAGCTATACACAAGATTCAGGAACACACTTCTAGAAGGTCCTCCATGCAATGGATGTAACCTCCTTCTCCTAGCTGAACTCTATTGAGAAAAACACTCTGCTTCTAATCCCTTTTCACCTTTTACACTTAGAGTCACGCATCCTCAAGGAGGTGGTCGGCTTGCATTCCAAGTAGAATTTCAGCACTGTTCTTGGTGGAACACTGCAGGTCTTTGGAAGAAGCACAGGCACCTAAGTCTCCCTGGCGCATCCTTAGTTTAGGCGCTTTGCTGCACGCAGAGAAGCAGTCGTAGAAAAAAGTTGAATCAGGGAAAGCCCCAGTGGGTGTCCTGAATCTCTTTTGACTTGTTAGCATCAACATGTCCTTATGCTGCGTGTCAATCTGGAAATGTGAGACTGAGACACAAATCTTGTTTTCCCATTTTGAAAGCTCCACTCATGCAGTCTCGAAGCTACCTGAAAAGCACTGTTGTTACCGTGCTTTTAGTTACTGCCGGCATGGCTCAGAGAAGAAACTGAGTTTTCTCGAAAGAAACCTTGTGCTTCCAGTTCCTAGTTGGAAGCTCACCCTGCTCTCCTCTATAGCAAAAGTGAACGTCAACGTGAGCACTAACCTCCAAGTAAGGCCCTGATTATCCTGGCAAATCGGGAGGCATGCAGCAGCTCCATGAGGCCTTCATCGCAGTTCTGCTTTAGTTTCACGGTAGTAAGCTTCCCAAGACTCCTAGGAAGCTTGCTTCAGCACCCGTTTCGGTAACAGAACACTGCCTAGAGCCAGGAAGCTCTGGTCCTCCGAGTATGCCGCGTGTCAACCTAGAAATTGGAGACTGATGGCACAAGGCTTGTTTTCCCATTAGGAAAGCTCCGTTCATGCGGCCTCGAGGATACCTGAAAAGCATTGTTGTTGCCGGGGATTTAGTCACTGCCTGCCTGCTTCTGCGAAGAAAATGAGTTTTCCCAAAAGAAACCTTGTGCTTCCAGTTCCTAGTTGGAAGCTCACCCTGCTCTGCTCTATAACTAAAGTGAAAGTCAAGGGGACACTAGCCTCGATGTAAGGCCCTGAATATCCTTATAAAACGCGAGGCATGCAGCAGCAGCTCCTTGAGGCCTTCAACGCTGTTCTCCTTTAGTTTCACGGTAGTAAGCTTCCCAAGACTCCTAGGAACCTTGCTTCAGCACCCGTTTCGGTAACAGAACACTGCCTAGAGCCAGGAAGCTCTGGTCCTCCGTGTATGCTGCGTGTCAACCTAGAAATTGGAGACTGATGGCACAAGGCTTGTTTTCCCAGTAGGAAAGCTCCGTTCATGCGGCCTCGAGGATACCTGAAAAGCATTGTTGTTGCCGGGGATTTAGTCACTGAGTGCCTGCTTCTGCGAAGAAAATGAGTTTTCCTGAAAGAAACCTTGTGCTGCCAGTTCCTAGTTGGAAGCTCACCCTGCTCTGCTCTATACCTAAAGTGAAAGTCAACGTGAGCCCAAGCCTCGAAGGAAGGCCCTGATTTGCCTTGCCAAACGGGAGGCATGGAGCAGCGCCATGAGGCCTTCTTCACTGTTCTGCTTTAGTTTCACGGTAGTAAGCTTTTCAAGACTC
Source organism: Balaenoptera ricei (assembly GCF_028023285.1). Classification (NCBI taxonomy): domain Eukaryota; kingdom Metazoa; phylum Chordata; class Mammalia; order Artiodactyla; family Balaenopteridae; genus Balaenoptera; species Balaenoptera ricei. The sequence continues at coordinate 40,509,537 of NC_082656.1, read as the reverse complement.
CTAGGGCCCTCTCTTCAGCAACCGTTTCGGTAACAGTACACTGAGTAGAGCCAAGAACCTCAGGGCCAGCTAAGCAACTTCAGCCCCGTAGGCCTTTGGGAACACCCCAGTGTTGGCTAGAGAAAGGCAACACACTGCACTCTTCCTTGGGAGAGCCAGATTACCTCAGCTATACACAAGATTCAGGAACACACTTCTAGAAGGTCCTCCATGCAATGGATGTAACCTCCTTCTCCTAGCTGAACTCTATTGAGAAAAACACTCTGCTTCTAATCCCTTTTCACCTTTTACACTTAGAGTCACGCATCCTCAAGGAGGTGGTCGGCTTGCATTCCAAGTAGAATTTCAGCACTGTTCTTGGTGGAACACTGCAGGTCTTTGGAAGAAGCACAGGCACCTAAGTCTCCCTCGCGCATCCTTAGTTTAGGCACTTTGCTGCACGCAGAGAAGCAGTCGTAGAAAAAAGTTGAATCAGGGAAAGCCCCAGTGGGTGTCCTGAATCTCTTTTGACTTGTTAGCATCAACATGTCCTTATGCTGCGTGTCAATCTGGAAATGTGAGACTGAGACACAAATCTTGTTTTCCCATTTTGAAAGCTCCACTCATGCAGTCTCGAAGCTACCTGAAAAGCACTGTTGTTACCATGCTTTTAGTTACTGCCGGCATGGCTCAGAGAAGAAACTGAGTTTTCTCGAAAGAAACCTTGTGCTTCCAGTTCCTAGTTGGAAACTCACCCTGCTCTCCTCTATAGCAAAATTGAACGTCAACGTGAGCACTAACCTCCAAGTAAGGCCCTGATTATCCTTGCAAATCGGGAGGCATGCAGCAGCTCCATGAGGCCTTCATCGCGGTTCTGCTTTAGTTTCACGGTAGTAAGCTTCCCAAGACTCCTAGGAAGCTTGCTTCAGCACCCGTTTCGGTAACAGAACACTGCATAGAGCCAGGAAGCTCTTGAACTCCGTGTATGCTCCGTGTCAACCTAGAAATTGGAGACTGATGGCACAAGGCTTGTTTTCCCAATAGGAAAGCTCCGTTCATGCGGCCTCGAGGATACCTGAAAAGCATTGTTGTTGCCGGGGATTTAGTCACTGCCTGCCTGCTTCTGTGAAGAAAATGAGTTTTCCTGAAAGAAACCTTATGCTTCCAGTTCCTAGTTGGAAGCTCACCCTGCTCTGCTCTATAACTAAATGAAAGTCAAGGGGAGCACTAGCCTCGAGGTAATGCCCTGAATATCCTTACAATACGGGAGGCATGCAGCAGCTCCATGAGGCCTTCAACGCTGTTCTGCTTTAGTTTAACGGTAGTAAGCCTGCCAAGACTCCTAGAGACCTTACTTAAGCACCCGTTTGGGTATCAGAAAACTGCCTAGAGCCAGGAAGCTTTGGTCCTGCGTGTATGCTGCCTATCAACTTACAAACTGGAGACTGACGTCACAAGGCTTGTTTGCCCATTAAGAAAGCTCCGTTCATGCGGCCTCGAATAAACCTGAAAAGCACTGTTGTTGCCAGGGTTTTTGTCACTGCCGGCATGGTTCTGAGAAGATATTGACTTCTCCGGGAAGAAACCTTGTGCTGCCAGTTCCTAGTTGGAAGCTCACCCTGCTCTGCTCTATACCTAAAGTGAAAGTCAACGTGAGCCCAAGCCTGGAAGGAAGGCCCTGATTTGCCTTGCCAAACGGGAGGCATGGAGCAGCGCCATGAGGCCTTCTTCACTGTTCTGCTTTAGTTTCACGGTAGTAAGCTTTTCAAGACTGCTAGGGCCCTCTCTTCAGCAACCGTTTCGGTAACAGTACACTGAGTAGAGCCAAGAACCTCAGGGCCAGCTAAGCAACTTCAGCCCCGTAGGCCTTTGGGAACACCCCAGTGTTGGCTAGAGAAAGGCAACACACTGCAGTCTTCCTTGGGAGAGCCAGATTACCTCAGCTATACACAGGATTCAGGAACACACTTCTAGAAGGTCCTCCATGCAATGGATGTAACCTCATTCTCCTAGCGGAACTCTATTGAGAAAAACACTCTGCTTCTAATCCCTTTTCACCTTTTACACTTAGAGTCAGGCATCCTCAAGGAGGTGGTCGGCTTGCATTCCAAGTAGAATTTCAGCACTGTTCTTGGTGGAACACTGCAGGTCTTTGGAAGAAGCACAGGCACCTAAGTCTCCCTCGCGCATCCTTAGTTTAGGCGCTTTGCTGCACGCAGAGAAGCAGTCGTAGAAAAAAGTTGAATCAGGGAAAGCCCCAGTGGGTGTCCTGAATCTCTTTTGACTTGTTAGCATCAACATGTCCTTATGCTGCGTGTCAATCTGGAAATGTGAGACTGAGACACAAATCTTGTTTTCCCATTTTGAAAGCTCCACTCATGCAGTCTCGAAGCTACCTGAAAAGCACTGTTGTTACCGTGCTTTTAGTTACTGCCGGCATGGCTCAGAGAAGAAACTGAGTTTTCTGGAAAGAAACCTTGCGCTTCCAGTTCCTAGTTGGAAGCTCACCCTGCTCTCCTCTATAGCAAAAGTGAACGTCAACGTGAGCACTAACCTCCAAGTAAGGCCCTGATTATCCTTGCAAATCGGGAGGCATGCAGCAGCTCCATGAGGCCTTCATCGCGGTTCTGCTTTAGTTTCACGGTAGTAAGCTTCCCAAGACTCCTAGGAAGCTTGCTTCAGCACCCGTTTCGGTAACAGAACACTGCCTAGAGCCAGGAAGCTCTGGTCCTCCGTGTATGCTGCGTGTCAACCTAGAAATTGGAGACTGATGGCACAAGGCTTGTTTTCCCATTAGAAAAGCTCCGTTCATGCGGCCTCGAGGATACCTGAAAAGCATTGTTGTTGCCGGGGATTTAGTCACTGCCTGCCTGCTTCTGTGAAGAAAATGAGTTTTCCTGAAAGAAACCTTATGCTTCCAGTTCCTAGTTGGAAGCTCACCCTGCTTTGCTCTATAACTAAATGAAAGTCAAGGGGAGCACTAGCCTCGAGGTAATGCCCTGAATATCCTTACAATACGGGAGGCATGCAGCAGCTCCATGAGGCCTTCAACGCTGTTCTGCTTTAGTTTAACGGTAGTAAGCCTGCCAAGACTCCTAGAGACCTTACTTAAGCACCTGTTTGGGTATCAGAAAACTGCCTAGAGCCAGGAAGCTTTGGTCCTGCGTGTATGCTGCCTATCAACTTACAAACTGGAGACTGACGTCACAAGGCTTGTTTGCCCATTAAGAAAGCTCCGTTCATGCGGCCTCGAATAAACCTGAAAAGCACTGTTGTTGCCAGGGTTTTTGTCACTGCCGGCAAGGTTCTGAGAAGATATTGACTTCTCCGGGAAGAAACCTTGTGCTGCCAGTTCCTAGTTGGAAGATCACCCTGCTCTGCTCTATACCTAAAGTGAAAGTCAACGTGAGCCCAAGCCTCGAAGGAAGGCCCTGATTTGCCTTGCCAAACGGGAGGCATGGAGCAGCGCCATGAGGCCTTCTTCACTGTTCTGCTTTAGTTTCACGGTAGTAAGCTTTTCAAGACTGCTAGGGCCCTCTCTTCAGCAACCGTTTCGGTACCAGTACACTGAGTAGAGCCAAGAACCTCAGGGCCAGCTAAGCAACTTCAGCCCCGTAGGCCTTTGGGAACACCCCAGTGTTGGCTAGAGAAAGGCAACACACTGCACTCTTCCTTGGGAGAGCCAGATTACCTCAGCTATACACAAGATTCAGGAACACACTTCTAGAAGGTCCTCCATGCAATGGATGTAACCTCCTTCTCCTAGCTGAACTCTATTGAGAAAAACACTCTGCTTCTAATCCCTTTTCACCTTTTACACTTAGAGTCACGCATCCTCAAGGAGGTGGTCGGCTTGCATTCCAAGTAGAATTTCAGCACTGTTCTTGGTGGAACACTGCAGGTCTTTGGAAGAAGCACAGGCACCTAAGTCTCCCTGGCGCATCCTTAGTTTAGGCGCTTTGCTGCACGCAGAGAAGCAGTCGTAGAAAAAAGTTGAATCAGGGAAAGCCCCAGTGGGTGTCCTGAATCTCTTTTGACTTGTTAGCATCAACATGTCCTTATGCTGCGTGTCAATCTGGAAATGTGAGACTGAGACACAAATCTTGTTTTCCCATTTTGAAAGCTCCACTCATGCAGTCTCGAAGCTACCTGAAAAGCACTGTTGTTACCGTGCTTTTAGTTACTGCCGGCATGGCTCAGAGAAGAAACTGAGTTTTCTGGAAAGAAACCTTGCGCTTCCAGTTCCTAGTTGGAAGCTCACCCTGCTCTCCTCTATAGCAAAAGTGAACGTCAACGTGAGCACTAACCTCCAAGTAAGGCCCTGATTATCCTGGCAAATCGGGAGGCATGCAGCAGCTCCATGAGGCCTTCATCGCAGTTCTGCTTTAGTTTCACGGTAGTAAGCTTCCCAAGACTCCTAGGAAGCTTGCTTCAGCACCCGTTTCGGTAACAGAACACTGCCTAGAGCCAGGAAGCTCTGGTCCTCCGTGTATGCCGCGTGTCAACCTAGAAATTGGAGACTGATGGCACAAGGCTTGTTTTCCCATTAGGAAAGCTCCGTTCATGCGGCCTCGAGGATACCTGAAAAGCATTGTTGTTGCCGGGGATTTAGTCACTGCCTGCCTGCTTCTGCGAAGAAAATGAGTTTTCCCAAAAGAAACCTTGTGCTTCCAGTTCCTAGTTGGAAGCTCACCCTGCTCTGCTCTATAACTAAAGTGAAAGTCAAGGGGACACTAGCCTCGATGTAAGGCCCTGAATATCCTTATAAAACGCGAGGCATGCAGCAGCAGCTCCTTGAGGCCTTCAACGCTGTTCTCCTTTAGTTTCACGGTAGTAAGCTTCCCAAGACTCCTAGGAACCTTGCTTCAGCACCCGTTTCGGTAACAGAACACTGCCTAGAGCCAGGAAGCTCTGGTCCTCCGTGTATGCTGCGTGTCAACCTAGAAATTGGAGACTGATGGCACAAGGCTTGTTTTCCCAGTAGGAAAGCTCCGTTCATGCGGCCTCGAGGATACCTGAAAAGCATTGTTGTTGCCGGGGATTTAGTCACTGAGTGCCTGCTTCTGCGAAGAAAATGAGTTTTCCTGAAAGAAACCTTGTGCTGCCAGTTCCTAGTTGGAAGCTCACCCTGCTCTGCTCTATACCTAAAGTGAAAGTCAACGTGAGCCCAAGCCTCGAAGGAAGGCCCTGATTTGCCTTGCCAAACGGGAGGCATGGAGCAGCGCCATGAGGCCTTCTTCACTGTTCTGCTTTAGTTTCACGGTAGTAAGCTTTTCAAGACTGCTAGGGCCCTCTCTTCAGCAACCGTTTCGGTACCAGTACACTGAGTAGAGCCAAGAACCTCAGGGCCAGCTAAGCAACTTCAGCCCCGTAGGCCTTTGGGAACACCCCAGTGTTGGCTAGAGAAAGGCAACACACTGCACTCTTCCTTGGGAGAGCCAGATTACCTCAGCTATACACAAGATTCAGGAACACACTTCTAGAAGGTCCTCCATGCAATGGATGTAACCTCCTTCTCCTAGCTGAACTCTATTGAGAAAAACACTCTGCTTCTAATCCCTTTTCACCTTTTACACTTAGAGTCACGCATCCTCAAGGAGGTGGTCGGCTTGCATTCCAAGTAGAATTTCAGCACTGTTCTTGGTGGAACACTGCAGGTCTTTGGAAGAAGCACAGGCACCTAAGTCTCCCTGGCGCATCCTTAGTTTAGGCGCTTTGCTGCACGCAGAGAAGCAGTCGTAGAAAAAAGTTGAATCAGGGAAAGCCCCAGTGGGTGTCCTGAATCTCTTTTGACTTGTTAGCATCAACATGTCCTTATGCTGCGTGTCAATCTGGAAATGTGAGACTGAGACACAAATCTTGTTTTCCCATTTTGAAAGCTCCACTCATGCAGTCTCGAAGCTACCTGAAAAGCACTGTTGTTACCGTGCTTTTAGTTACTGCCGGCATGGCTCAGAGAAGAAACTGAGTTTTCTGGAAAGAAACCTTGCGCTTCCAGTTCCTAGTTGGAAGCTCACCCTGCTCTCCTCTATAGCAAAAGTGAACGTCAACGTGAGCACTAACCTCCAAGTAAGGCCCTGATTATCCTGGCAAATCGGGAGGCATGCAGCAGCTCCATGAGGCCTTCATCGCAGTTCTGCTTTAGTTTCACGGTAGTAAGCTTCCCAAGACTCCTAGGAAGCTTGCTTCAGCACCCGTTTCGGTAACAGAACACTGCCTAGAGCCAGGAAGCTCTGGTCCTCCGTGTATGCCGCGTGTCAACCTAGAAATTGGAGACTGATGGCACAAGGCTTGTTTTCCCATTAGGAAAGCTCCGTTCATGCGGCCTCGAGGATACCTGAAAAGCATTGTTGTTGCCGGGGATTTAGTCACTGCCTGCCTGCTTCTGCGAAGAAAATGAGTTTTCCCAAAAGAAACCTTGTGCTTCCAGTTCCTAGTTGGAAGCTCACCCTGCTCTGCTCTATAACTAAAGTGAAAGTCAAGGGGACACTAGCCTCGATGTAAGGCCCTGAATATCCTTATAAAACGCGAGGCATGCAGCAGCAGCTCCTTGAGGCCTTCAACGCTGTTCTCCTTTAGTTTCACGGTAGTAAGCTTCCCAAGACTCCTAGGAACCTTGCTTCAGCACCCGTTTCGGTAACAGAACACTGCCTAGAGCCAGGAAGCTCTGGTCCTCCGTGTATGCTGCGTGTCAACCTAGAAATTGGAGACTGATGGCACAAGGCTTGTTTTCCCAGTAGGAAAGCTCCGTTCATGCGGCCTCGAGGATACCTGAAAAGCATTGTTGTTGCCGGGGATTTAGTCACTGAGTGCCTGCTTCTGCGAAGAAAATGAGTTTTCCTGAAAGAAACCTTGTGCTGCCAGTTCCTAGTTGGAAGCTCACCCTGCTCTGCTCTATACCTAAAGTGAAAGTCAACGTGAGCCCAAGCCTCGAAGGAAGGCCCTGATTTGCCTTGCCAAACGGGAGGCATGGAGCAGCGCCATGAGGCCTTCTTCACTGTTCTGCTTTAGTTTCACGGTAGTAAGCTTTTCAAGACTCCTAGGGCCCTCTCTTCAGCAACCGTTTCGGTAACAGTACACTGAGTAGAGCCAAGAACCTCAGGGCCAGCTAAGCAACTTCAGCCCCGTAGGCCTTTGGGAACACCCCAGTGTTGGCTAGAGAAAGGCAACACACTGCACTCTTCCTTGGGAGAGCCAGATTACCTCAGCTATACACAAGATTCAGGAACACACTTCTAGAAGGTCCTCCATGCAATGGATGTAACCTCCTTCTCCTAGCTGAACTCTATTGAGAAAAACACTCTGCTTCTAATCCCTTTTCACCTTTTACACTTAGAGTCAGGCATCCTCAAGGAGGTGGTCGGCTTGCATTCCAAGTAGAATTTCAGCACTGTTCTTGGTGGAACACTGCAGGTCTTTGGAAGAAGCACAGGCACCTAAGTCTCCCTCGCGCATCCTTAGTTTAGGCACTTTGCTGCACGCAGAGAAGCAGTCGTAGAAAAAAGTTGAATCAGGGAAAGCCCCAGTGGGTGTCCTGAATCTCTTTTGACTTGTTAGCATCAACATGTCCTTATGCTGCGTGTCAATCTGGAAATGTGAGACTGAGACACAAATCTTGTTTTCCCATTTTGAAAGCTCCACTCATGCAGTCTCGAAGCTACCTGAAAAGCACTGTTGTTACCATGCTTTTAGTTACTGCCGGCATGGCTCAGAGAAGAAACTGAGTTTTCTCGAAAGAAACCTTGTGCTTCCAGTTCCTAGTTGGAAACTCACCCTGCTCTCCTCTATAGCAAAATTGAACGTCAACGTGAGCACTAACCTCCAAGTAAGGCCCTGATTATCCTTGCAAATCGGGAGGCATGCAGCAGCTCCATGAGGCCTTCATCGCGGTTCTGCTTTAGTTTCACGGTAGTAAGCTTCCCAAGACTCCTAGGAAGCTTGCTTCAGCACCCGTTTCGGTAACAGAACACTGCATAGAGCCAGGAAGCTCTTGAACTCCGTGTATGCTCCGTGTCAACCTAGAAATTGGAGACTGATGGCACAAGGCTTGTTTTCCCAATAGGAAAGCTCCGTTCATGCGGCCTCGAGGATACCTGAAAAGCATTGTTGTTGCCGGGGATTTAGTCACTGCCTGCCTGCTTCTGTGAAGAAAATGAGTTTTCCTGAAAGAAACCTTATGCTTCCAGTTCCTAGTTGGAAGCTCACCCTGCTCTGCTCTATAACTAAATGAAAGTCAAGGGGAGCACTAGCCTCGAGGTAATGCCCTGAATATCCTTACAATACGGGAGGCATGCAGCAGCTCCATGAGGCCTTCAACGCTGTTCTGCTTTAGTTTAACGGTAGTAAGCCTGCCAAGACTCCTAGAGACCTTACTTAAGCACCCGTTTGGGTATCAGAAAACTGCCTAGAGCCAGGAAGCTTTGGTCCTGCGTGTATGCTGCCTATCAACTTACAAACTGGAGACTGACGTCACAAGGCTTGTTTGCCCATTAAGAAAGCTCCGTTCATGCGGCCTCGAATAAACCTGAAAAGCACTGTTGTTGCCAGGGTTTTTGTCACTGCCGGCATGGTTCTGAGAAGATATTGACTTCTCCGGGAAGAAACCTTGTGCTGCCAGTTCCTAGTTGGAAGCTCACCCTGCTCTGCTCTATACCTAAAGTGAAAGTCAACGTGAGCCCAAGCCTGGAAGGAAGGCCCTGATTTGCCTTGCCAAACGGGAGGCATGGAGCAGCGCCATGAGGCCTTCTTCACTGTTCTGCTTTAGTTTCACGGTAGTAAGCTTTTCAAGACTGCTAGGGCCCTCTCTTCAGCAACCGTTTCGGTAACAGTACACTGAGTAGAGCCAAGAACCTCAGGGCCAGCTAAGCAACTTCAGCCCCGTAGGCCTTTGGGAACACCCCAGTGTTGGCTAGAGAAAGGCAACACACTGCAGTCTTCCTTGGGAGAGCCAGATTACCTCAGCTATACACAGGATTCAGGAACACACTTCTAGAAGGTCCTCCATGCAATGGATGTAACCTCATTCTCCTAGCGGAACTCTATTGAGAAAAACACTCTGCTTCTAATCCCTTTTCACCTTTTACACTTAGAGTCAGGCATCCTCAAGGAGGTGGTCGGCTTGCATTCCAAGTAGAATTTCAGCACTGTTCTTGGTGGAACACTGCAGGTCTTTGGAAGAAGCACAGGCACCTAAGTCTCCCTCGCGCATCCTTAGTTTAGGCGCTTTGCTGCACGCAGAGAAGCAGTCGTAGAAAAAAGTTGAATCAGGGAAAGCCCCAGTGGGTGTCCTGAATCTCTTTTGACTTGTTAGCATCAACATGTCCTTATGCTGCGTGTCAATCTGGAAATGTGAGACTGAGACACAAATCTTGTTTTCCCATTTTGAAAGCTCCACTCATGCAGTCTCGAAGCTACCTGAAAAGCACTGTTGTTACCATGCTTTTAGTTACTGCCGGCATGGCTCAGAGAAGAAACTGAGTTTTCTCGAAAGAAACCTTGTGCTTCCAGTTCCTAGTTGGAAACTCACCCTGCTCTCCTCTATAGCAAAATTGAACGTCAACGTGAGCACTAACCTCCAAGTAAGGCCCTGATTATCCTTGCAAATCGGGAGGCATGCAGCAGCTCCATGAGGCCTTCATCGCGGTTCTGCTTTAGTTTCACGGTAGTAAGCTTCCCAAGACTCCTAGGAAGCTTGCTTCAGCACCCGTTTCGGTAACAGAACACTGCATAGAGCCAGGAAGCTCTTGAACTCCGTGTATGCTCCGTGTCAACCTAGAAATTGGAGACTGATGGCACAAGGCTTGTTTTCCCAATAGGAAAGCTCCGTTCATGCGGCCTCGAGGATACCTGAAAAGCATTGTTGTTGCCGGGGATTTAGTCACTGCCTGCCTGCTTCTGTGAAGAAAATGAGTTTTCCTGAAAGAAACCTTATGCTTCCAGTTCCTAGTTGGAAGCTCACCCTGCTCTGCTCTATAACTAAATGAAAGTCAAGGGGAGCACTAGCCTCGAGGTAATGCCCTGAATATCCTTACAATACGGGAGGCATGCAGCAGCTCCATGAGGCCTTCAACGCTGTTCTGCTTTAGTTTAACGGTAGTAAGCCTGCCAAGACTCCTAGAGACCTTACTTAAGCACCCGTTTGGGTATCAGAAAACTGCCTAGAGCCAGGAAGCTTTGGTCCTGCGTGTATGCTGCCTATCAACTTACAAACTGGAGACTGACGTCACAAGGCTTGTTTGCCCATTAAGAAAGCTCCGTTCATGCGGCCTCGAATAAACCTGAAAAGCACTGTTGTTGCCAGGGTTTTTGTCACTGCCGGCATGGTTCTGAGAAGATATTGACTTCTCCGGGAAGAAACCTTGTGCTGCCAGTTCCTAGTTGGAAGCTCACCCTGCTCTGCTCTATACCTAAAGTGAAAGTCAACGTGAGCCCAAGCCTGGAAGGAAGGCCCTGATTTGCCTTGCCAAACGGGAGGCATGGAGCAGCGCCATGAGGCCTTCTTCACTGTTCTGCTTTAGTTTCACGGTAGTAAGCTTTTCAAGACTGCTAGGGCCCTCTCTTCAGCAACCGTTTCGGTAACAGTACACTGAGTAGAGCCAAGAACCTCAGGGCCAGCTAAGCAACTTCAGCCCCGTAGGCCTTTGGGAACACCCCAGTGTTGGCTAGAGAAAGGCAACACACTGCAGTCTTCCTTGGGAGAGCCAGATTACCTCAGCTATACACAGGATTCAGGAACACACTTCTAGAAGGTCCTCCATGCAATGGATGTAACCTCATTCTCCTAGCGGAACTCTATTGAGAAAAACACTCTGCTTCTAATCCCTTTTCACCTTTTACACTTAGAGTCAGGCATCCTCAAGGAGGTGGTCGGCTTGCATTCCAAGTAGAATTTCAGCACTGTTCTTGGTGGAACACTGCAGGTCTTTGGAAGAAGCACAGGCACCTAAGTCTCCCTCGCGCATCCTTAGTTTAGGCGCTTTGCTGCACGCAGAGAAGCAGTCGTAGAAAAAAGTTGAATCAGGGAAAGCCCCAGTGGGTGTCCTGAATCTCTTTTGACTTGTTAGCATCAACATGTCCTTATGCTGCGTGTCAATCTGGAAATGTGAGACTGAGACACAAATCTTGTTTTCCCATTTTGAAAGCTCCACTCATGCAGTCTCGAAGCTACCTGAAAAGCACTGTTGTTACCGTGCTTTTAGTTACTGCCGGCATGGCTCAGAGAAGAAACTGAGTTTTCTGGAAAGAAACCTTGCGCTTCCAGTTCCTAGTTGGAAGCTCACCCTGCTCTCCTCTATAGCAAAAGTGAACGTCAACGTGAGCACTAACCTCCAAGTAAGGCCCTGATTATCCTTGCAAATCGGGAGGCATGCAGCAGCTCCATGAGGCCTTCATCGCGGTTCTGCTTTAGTTTCACGGTAGTAAGCTTCCCAAGACTCCTAGGAAGCTTGCTTCAGCACCCGTTTCGGTAACAGAACACTGCCTAGAGCCAGGAAGCTCTGGTCCTCCGTGTATGCTGCGTGTCAACCTAGAAATTGGAGACTGATGGCACAAGGCTTGTTTTCCCATTAGGAAAGCTCCGTTCATGCGGCCTCGAGGATACCTGAAAAGCATTGTTGTTGCCGGGGATTTAGTCACTGCCTGCCTGCTTCTGTGAAGAAAATGAGTTTTCCTGAAAGAAACCTTATGCTTCCAGTTCCTAGTTGGAAGCTCACCCTGCTTTGCTCTATAACTAAATGAAAGTCAAGGGGAGCACTAGCCTCGAGGTAATGCCCTGAATATCCTTACAATACGGGAGGCATGCAGCAGCTCCATGAGGCCTTCAACGCTGTTCTGCTTTAGTTTAACGGTAGTAAGCCTGCCAAGACTCCTAGAGACCTTACTTAAGCACCTGTTTGGGTATCAGAAAACTGCCTAGAGCCAGGAAGCTTTGGTCCTGCGTGTATGCTGCCTATCAACTTACAAACTGGAGACTGACGTCACAAGGCTTGTTTGCCCATTAAGAAAGCTCCGTTCATGCGGCCTCGAATAAACCTGAAAAGCACTGTTGTTGCCAGGGTTTTTGTCACTGCCGGCAAGGTTCTGAGAAGATATTGACTTCTCCGGGAAGAAACCTTGTGCTGCCAGTTCCTAGTTGGAAGCTCACCCTGCTCTGCTCTATACCTAAAGTGAAAGTCAACGTGAGCCCAAGCCTCGAAGGAAGGCCCTGATTTGCCTTGCCAAACGGGAGGCATGGAGCAGCGCCATGAGGCCTTCTTCACTGTTCTGCTTTAGTTTCACGGTAGTAAGCTTTTCAAGACTGCTAGGGCCCTCTCTTCAGCAACCGTTTCGGTACCAGTACACTGAGTAGAGCCAAGAACCTCAGGGCCAGCTAAGCAACTTCAGCCCCGTAGGCCTTTGGGAACACCCCAGTGTTGGCTAGAGAAAGGCAACACACTGCACTCTTCCTTGGGAGAGCCAGATTACCTCAGCTATACACAAGATTCAGGAACACACTTCTAGAAGGTCCTCCATGCAATGGATGTAACCTCCTTCTCCTAGCTGAACTCTATTGAGAAAAACACTCTGCTTCTAATCCCTTTTCACCTTTTACACTTAGAGTCACGCATCCTCAAGGAGGTGGTCGGCTTGCATTCCAAGTAGAATTTCAGCACTGTTCTTGGTGGAACACTGCAGGTCTTTGGAAGAAGCACAGGCACCTAAGTCTCCCTGGCGCATCCTTAGTTTAGGCGCTTTGCTGCACGCAGAGAAGCAGTCGTAGAAAAAAGTTGAATCAGGGAAAGCCCCAGTGGGTGTCCTGAATCTCTTTTGACTTGTTAGCATCAACATGTCCTTATGCTGCGTGTCAATCTGGAAATGTGAGACTGAGACACAAATCTTGTTTTCCCATTTTGAAAGCTCCACTCATGCAGTCTCGAAGCTACCTGAAAAGCACTGTTGTTACCGTGCTTTTAGTTACTGCCGGCATGGCTCAGAGAAGAAACTGAGTTTTCTGGAAAGAAACCTTGCGCTTCCAGTTCCTAGTTGGAAGCTCACCCTGCTCTCCTCTATAGCAAAAGTGAACGTCAACGTGAGCACTAACCTCCAAGTAAGGCCCTGATTATCCTGGCAAATCGGGAGGCATGCAGCAGCTCCATGAGGCCTTCATCGCAGTTCTGCTTTAGTTTCACGGTAGTAAGCTTCCCAAGACTCCTAGGAAGCTTGCTTCAGCACCCGTTTCGGTAACAGAACACTGCCTAGAGCCAGGAAGCTCTGGTCCTCCGTGTATGCCGCGTGTCAACCTAGAAATTGGAGACTGATGGCACAAGGCTTGTTTTCCCATTAGGAAAGCTCCGTTCATGCGGCCTCGAGGATACCTGAAAAGCATTGTTGTTGCCGGGGATTTAGTCACTGCCTGCCTGCTTCTGCGAAGAAAATGAGTTTTCCCAAAAGAAACCTTGTGCTTCCAGTTCCTAGTTGGAAGCTCACCCTGCTCTGCTCTATAACTAAAGTGAAAGTCAAGGGGACACTAGCCTCGATGTAAGGCCCTGAATATCCTTATAAAACGCGAGGCATGCAGCAGCAGCTCCTTGAGGCCTTCAACGCTGTTCTCCTTTAGTTTCACGGTAGTAAGCTTCCCAAGACTCCTAGGAACCTTGCTTCAGCACCCGTTTCGGTAACAGAACACTGCCTAGAGCCAGGAAGCTCTGGTCCTCCGTGTATGCTGCGTGTCAACCTAGAAATTGGAGACTGATGGCACAAGGCTTGTTTTCCCAGTAGGAAAGCTCCGTTCATGCGGCCTCGAGGATACCTGAAAAGCATTGTTGTTGCCGGGGATTTAGTCACTGAGTGCCTGCTTCTGCGAAGAAAATGAGTTTTCCTGAAAGAAACCTTGTGCTGCCAGTTCCTAGTTGGAAGCTCACCCTGCTCTGCTCTATACCTAAAGTGAAAGTCAACGTGAGCCCAAGCCTCGAAGGAAGGCCCTGATTTGCCTTGCCAAACGGGAGGCATGGAGCAGCGCCATGAGGCCTTCTTCACTGTTCTGCTTTAGTTTCACGGTAGTAAGCTTTTCAAGACTCCTAGGGCCCTCTCTTCAGCAACCGTTTCGGTAACAGTACACTGAGTAGAGCCAAGAACCTCAGGGCCAGCTAAGCAACTTCAGCCCCGTAGGCCTTTGGGAACACCCCAGTGTTGGCTAGAGAAAGGCAACACACTGCACTCTTCCTTGGGAGAGCCAGATTACCTCAGCTATACACAAGATTCAGGAACACACTTCTAGAAGGTCCTCCATGCAATGGATATAACCTCCTTCTCCTAGCTGAACTCTATTGAGAAAAACACTCTGCTTCTAATCCCTTTTCACCTTTTACACTTAGAGTCACGCATCCTCAAGGAGGTGGTCGGCTTGCATTCCAAGTAGAATTTCAGCACTGTTCTTGGTGGAACACTGCAGGTCTTTGGAAGAAGCACAGGCACCTAAGTCTCCCTCGCGCATCCTTAGTTTAGGCACTTTGCTGCACGCAGAGAAGCAGTCGTAGAAAAAAGTTGAATCAGGGAAAGCCCCAGTGGGTGTCCTGAATCTCTTTTGACTTGTTAGCATCAACATGTCCTTATGCTGCGTGTCAATCTGGAAATGTGAGACTGAGACACAAATCTTGTTTTCCCATTTTGAAAGCTCCACTCATGCAGTCTCGAAGCTACCTGAAAAGCACTGTTGTTACCATGCTTTTAGTTACTGCCGGCATGGCTCAGAGAAGAAACTGAGTTTTCTCGAAAGAAACCTTGTGCTTCCAGTTCCTAGTTGGAAACTCACCCTGCTCTCCTCTATAGCAAAATTGAACGTCAACGTGAGCACTAACCTCCAAGTAAGGCCCTGATTATCCTTGCAAATCGGGAGGCATGCAGCAGCTCCATGAGGCCTTCATCGCGGTTCTGCTTTAGTTTCACGGTAGTAAGCTTCCCAAGACTCCTAGGAAGCTTGCTTCAGCACCCGTTTCGGTAACAGAACACTGCATAGAGCCAGGAAGCTCTTGAACTCCGTGTATGCTCCGTGTCAACCTAGAAATTGGAGACTGATGGCACAAGGCTTGTTTTCCCAATAGGAAAGCTCCGTTCATGCGGCCTCGAGGATACCTGAAAAGCATTGTTGTTGCCGGGGATTTAGTCACTGCCTGCCTGCTTCTGTGAAGAAAATGAGTTTTCCTGAAAGAAACCTTATGCTTCCAGTTCCTAGTTGGAAGCTCACCCTGCTCTGCTCTATAACTAAATGAAAGTCAAGGGGAGCACTAGCCTCGAGGTAATGCCCTGAATATCCTTACAATACGGGAGGCATGCAGCAGCTCCATGAGGCCTTCAACGCTGTTCTGCTTTAGTTTAACGGTAGTAAGCCTGCCAAGACTCCTAGAGACCTTACTTAAGCACCCGTTTGGGTATCAGAAAACTGCCTAGAGCCAGGAAGCTTTGGTCCTGCGTGTATGCTGCCTATCAACTTACAAACTGGAGACTGACGTCACAAGGCTTGTTTGCCCATTAAGAAAGCTCCGTTCATGCGGCCTCGAATAAACCTGAAAAGCACTGTTGTTGCCAGGGTTTTTGTCACTGCCGGCATGGTTCTGAGAAGATATTGACTTCTCCGGGAAGAAACCTTGTGCTGCCAGTTCCTAGTTGGAAGCTCACCCTGCTCTGCTCTATACCTAAAGTGAAAGTCAACGTGAGCCCAAGCCTGGAAGGAAGGCCCTGATTTGCCTTGCCAAACGGGAGGCATGGAGCAGCGCCATGAGGCCTTCTTCACTGTTCTGCTTTAGTTTCACGGTAGTAAGCTTTTCAAGACTGCTAGGGCCCTCTCTTCAGCAACCGTTTCGGTAACAGTACACTGAGTAGAGCAGAGAACCTCAGGGCCAGCTAAGCAACTTCAGCCCCGTAGGCCTTTGGGAACACCCCAGTGTTGGCTAGAGAAAGGCAACACACTGCACTCTTCCTTGGGAGAGCCAGATTACCTCAGCTATACACAGGATTCAGGAACACACTTCTAGAAGGTCCTCCATGCAATGGATGTAACCTCATTCTCCTAGCGGAACTCTATTGAGAAAAACACTCTGCTTCTAATCCCTTTTCACCTTTTAAACTTAGAGTCAGGCATCCTCAAGGAGGTGGTCGGCTTGCATTCCAAGTAGAATTTCAGCACTGTTCTTGGTGGAACACTGCAGGTCTTTGGAAGAAGCACAGGCACCTAAGTCTCCCTCGCGCATCCTTAGTTTAGGCGCTTTGCTGCACGCAGAGAAGCAGTCGTAGAAAAAAGTTGAATCAGGGAAAGCCCCAGTGGGTGTCCTGAATCTCTTTTGACTTGTTAGCATCAACATGTCCTTATGCTGCGTGTCAATCTGGAAATGTGAGACTGAGACACAAATCTTGTTTTCCCATTTTGAAAGCTCCACTCATGCAGTCTCGAAGCTACCTGAAAAGCACTGTTGTTACCGTGCTTTTAGTTACTGCCGGCATGGCTCAGAGAAGAAACTGAGTTTTCTGGAAAGAAACCTTGCGCTTCCAGTTCCTAGTTGGAAGCTCACCCTGCTCTCCTCTATAGCAAAAGTGAACGTCAACGTGAGCACTAACCTCCAAGTAAGGCCCTGATTATCCTTGCAAATCGGGAGGCATGCAGCAGCTCCATGAGGCCTTCATCGCGGTTCTGCTTTAGTTTCACGGTAGTAAGCTTCCCAAGACTCCTAGGAAGCTTGCTTCAGCACCCGTTTCGGTAACAGAACACTGCCTAGAGCCAGGAAGCTCTGGTCCTCCGTGTATGCTGCGTGTCAACCTAGAAATTGGAGACTGATGGCACAAGGCTTGTTTTCCCATTAGGAAAGCTCCGTTCATGCGGCCTCGAGGATACCTGAAAAGCATTGTTGTTGCCGGGGATTTAGTCACTGCCTGCCTGCTTCTGTGAAGAAAATGAGTTTTCCTGAAAGAAACCTTATGCTTCCAGTTCCTAGTTGGAAGCTCACCCTGCTTTGCTCTATAACTAAATGAAAGTCAAGGGGAGCACTAGCCTCGAGGTAATGCCCTGAATATCCTTACAATACGGGAGGCATGCAGCAGCTCCATGAGGCCTTCAACGCTGTTCTGCTTTAGTTTAACGGTAGTAAGCCTGCCAAGACTCCTAGAGACCTTACTTAAGCACCTGTTTGGGTATCAGAAAACTGCCTAGAGCCAGGAAGCTTTGGTCCTGCGTGTATGCTGCCTATCAACTTACAAACTGGAGACTGACGTCACAAGGCTTGTTTGCCCATTAAGAAAGCTCCGTTCATGCGGCCTCGAATAAACCTGAAAAGCACTGTTGTTGCCAGGGTTTTTGTCACTGCCGGCAAGGTTCTGAGAAGATATTGACTTCTCCGGGAAGAAACCTTGTGCTGCCAGTTCCTAGTTGGAAGATCACCCTGCTCTGCTCTATACCTAAAGTGAAAGTCAACGTGAGCCCAAGCCTCGAAGGAAGGCCCTGATTTGCCTTGCCAAACGGGAGGCATGGAGCAGCGCCATGAGGCCTTCTTCACTGTTCTGCTTTAGTTTCACGGTAGTAAGCTTTTCAAGACTGCTAGGGCCCTCTCTTCAGCAACCGTTTCGGTAACAGTACACTGAGTAGAGCCAAGAACCTCAGGGCCAGCTAAGCAACTTCAGCCCCGTAGGCCTTTGGGAACACCCCAGTGTTGGCTAGAGAAAGGCAACACACTGCACTCTTCCTTGGGAGAGCCAGATTACCTCAGCTATACACAAGATTCAGGAACACACTTCTAGAAGGTCCTCCATGCAATGGATGTAACCTCCTTCTCCTAGCTGAACTCTATTGAGAAAAACACTCTGCTTCTAATCCCTTTTCACCTTTTACACTTAGAGTCACGCATCCTCAAGGAGGTGGTCGGCTTGCATTCCAAGTAGAATTTCAGCACTGTTCTTGGTGGAACACTGCAGGTCTTTGGAAGAAGCACAGGCACCTAAGTCTCCCTGGCGCATCCTTAGTTTAGGCGCTTTGCTGCACGCAGAGAAGCAGTCGTAGAAAAAAGTTGAATCAGGGAAAGCCCCAGTGGGTGTCCTGAATCTCTTTTGACTTGTTAGCATCAACATGTCCTTATGCTGCGTGTCAATCTGGAAATGTGAGACTGAGACACAAATCTTGTTTTCCCATTTTGAAAGCTCCACTCATGCAGTCTCGAAGCTACCTGAAAAGCACTGTTGTTACCGTGCTTTTAGTTACTGCCGGCATGGCTCAGAGAAGAAACTGAGTTTTCTGGAAAGAAACCTTGCGCTTCCAGTTCCTAGTTGGAAGCTCACCCTGCTCTCCTCTATAGCAAAAGTGAACGTCAACGTGAGCACTAACCTCCAAGTAAGGCCCTGATTATCCTGGCAAATCGGGAGGCATGCAGCAGCTCCATGAGGCCTTCATCGCAGTTCTGCTTTAGTTTCACGGTAGTAAGCTTCCCAAGACTCCTAGGAAGCTTGCTTCAGCACCCGTTTCGGTAACAGAACACTGCCTAGAGCCAGGAAGCTCTGGTCCTCCGTGTATGCCGCGTGTCAACCTAGAAATTGGAGACTGATGGCACAAGGCTTGTTTTCCCATTAGGAAAGCTCCGTTCATGCGGCCTCGAGGATACCTGAAAAGCATTGTTGTTGCCGGGGATTTAGTCACTGCCTGCCTGCTTCTGCGAAGAAAATGAGTTTTCCCAAAAGAAACCTTGTGCTTCCAGTTCCTAGTTGGAAGCTCACCCTGCTCTCCTCTATAACTAAAGTGAAAGTCAAGGGGACACTAGCCTCGATGTAAGGCCCTGAATATCCTTATAAAACGCGAGGCATGCAGCAGCAGCTCCTTGAGGCCTTCAACGCTGTTCTCCTTTAGTTTCACGGTAGTAAGCTTCCCAAGACTCCTAGGAACCTTGCTTCAGCACCCGTTTCGGTAACAGAACACTGCCTAGAGCCAGGAAGCTCTGGTCCTCCGTGTATGCTGCGTTTCAACCTAGAAATTGGAGACTGATGGCACAAGGCTTGTTTTCCCAGTAGGAAAGCTCCGTTCATGCGGCCTCGAGGATACCTGAAAAGCATTGTTGTTGCCGGGGATTTAGTCACTGAGTGCCTGCTTCTGCGAAGAAAATGAGTTTTCCTGAAAGAAACCTTGTGCTGCCAGTTCCTAGTTGGAAGCTCACCCTGCTCTGCTCTATACCTAAAGTGAAAGTCAACGTGAGCCCAAGCCTCGAAGGAAGGCCCTGATTTGCCTTGCCAAACGGGAGGCATGGAGCAGCGCCATGAGGCCTTCTTCACTGTTCTGCTTTAGTTTCACGGTAGTAAGCTTTTCAAGACTCCTAGGGCCCTCTCTTCAGCAACCGTTTCGGTAACAGTACACTGAGTAGAGCCAAGAACCTCAGGGCCAGCTAAGCAACTTCAGCCCCGTAGGCCTTTGGGAACACCCCAGTGTTGGCTAGAGAAAGGCAACACACTGCACTCTTCCTTGGGAGAGCCAGATTACCTCAGCTATACACAAGATTCAGGAACACACTTCTAGAAGGTCCTCCATGCAATGGATATAACCTCCTTCTCCTAGCTGAACTCTATTGAGAAAAACACTCTGCTTCTAATCCCTTTTCACCTTTTACACTTAGAGTCACGCATCCTCAAGGAGGTGGTCGGCTTGCATTCCAAGTAGAATTTCAGCACTGTTCTTGGTGGAACACTGCAGGTCTTTGGAAGAAGCACAGGCACCTAAGTCTCCCTCGCGCATCCTTAGTTTAGGCACTTTGCTGCACGCAGAGAAGCAGTCGTAGAAAAAAGTTGAATCAGGGAAAGCCCCAGTGGGTGTCCTGAATCTCTTTTGACTTGTTAGCATCAACATGTCCTTATGCTGCGTGTCAATCTGGAAATGTGAGACTGAGACACAAATCTTGTTTTCCCATTTTGAAAGCTCCACTCATGCAGTCTCGAAGCTACCTGAAAAGCACTGTTGTTACCATGCTTTTAGTTACTGCCGGCATGGCTCAGAGAAGAAACTGAGTTTTCTCGAAAGAAACCTTGTGCTTCCAGTTCCTAGTTGGAAACTCACCCTGCTCTCCTCTATAGCAAAATTGAACGTCAACGTGAGCACTAACCTCCAAGTAAGGCCCTGATTATCCTTGCAAATCGGGAGGCATGCAGCAGCTCCATGAGGCCTTCATCGCGGTTCTGCTTTAGTTTCACGGTAGTAAGCTTCCCAAGACTCCTAGGAAGCTTGCTTCAGCACCCGTTTCGGTAACAGAACACTGCATAGAGCCAGGAAGCTCTTGAACTCCGTGTATGCTCCGTGTCAACCTAGAAATTGGAGACTGATGGCACAAGGCTTGTTTTCCCAATAGGAAAGCTCCGTTCATGCGGCCTCGAGGATACCTGAAAAGCATTGTTGTTGCCGGGGATTTAGTCACTGCCTGCCTGCTTCTGTGAAGAAAATGAGTTTTCCTGAAAGAAACCTTATGCTTCCAGTTCCTAGTTGGAAGCTCACCCTGCTCTGCTCTATAACTAAATGAAAGTCAAGGGGAGCACTAGCCTCGAGGTAATGCCCTGAATATCCTTACAATACGGGAGGCATGCAGCAGCTCCATGAGGCCTTCAACGCTGTTCTGCTTTAGTTTAACGGTAGTAAGCCTGCCAAGACTCCTAGAGACCTTACTTAAGCACCCGTTTGGGTATCAGAAAACTGCCTAGAGCCAGGAAGCTTTGGTCCTGCGTGTATGCTGCCTATCAACTTACAAACTGGAGACTGACGTCACAAGGCTTGTTTGCCCATTAAGAAAGCTCCGTTCATGCGGCCTCGAATAAACCTGAAAAGCACTGTTGTTGCCAGGGTTTTTGTCACTGCCGGCATGGTTCTGAGAAGATATTGACTTCTCCGGGAAGAAACCTTGTGCTGCCAGTTCCTAGTTGGAAGCTCACCCTGCTCTGCTCTATACCTAAAGTGAAAGTCAACGTGAGCCCAAGCCTGGAAGGAAGGCCCTGATTTGCCTTGCCAAACGGGAGGCATGGAGCAGCGCCATGAGGCCTTCTTCACTGTTCTGCTTTAGTTTCACGGTAGTAAGCTTTTCAAGACTGCTAGGGCCCTCTCTTCAGCAACCGTTTCGGTAACAGTACACTGAGTAGAGCAGAGAACCTCAGGGCCAGCTAAGCAACTTCAGCCCCGTAGGCCTTTGGGAACACCCCAGTGTTGGCTAGAGAAAGGCAACACACTGCACTCTTCCTTGGGAGAGCCAGATTACCTCAGCTATACACAGGATTCAGGAACACACTTCTAGAAGGTCCTCCATGCAATGGATGTAACCTCATTCTCCTAGCGGAACTCTATTGAGAAAAACACTCTGCTTCTAATCCCTTTTCACCTTTTAAACTTAGAGTCAGGCATCCTCAAGGAGGTGGTCGGCTTGCATTCCAAGTAGAATTTCAGCACTGTTCTTGGTGGAACACTGCAGGTCTTTGGAAGAAGCACAGGCACCTAAGTCTCCCTCGCGCATCCTTAGTTTAGGCGCTTTGCTGCACGCAGAGAAGCAGTCGTAGAAAAAAGTTGAATCAGGGAAAGCCCCAGTGGGTGTCCTGAATCTCTTTTGACTTGTTAGCATCAACATGTCCTTATGCTGCGTGTCAATCTGGAAATGTGAGACTGAGACACAAATCTTGTTTTCCCATTTTGAAAGCTCCACTCATGCAGTCTCGAAGCTACCTGAAAAGCACTGTTGTTACCGTGCTTTTAGTTACTGCCGGCATGGCTCAGAGAAGAAACTGAGTTTTCTGGAAAGAAACCTTGCGCTTCCAGTTCCTAGTTGGAAGCTCACCCTGCTCTCCTCTATAGCAAAAGTGAACGTCAACGTGAGCACTAACCTCCAAGTAAGGCCCTGATTATCCTTGCAAATCGGGAGGCATGCAGCAGCTCCATGAGGCCTTCATCGCGGTTCTGCTTTAGTTTCACGGTAGTAAGCTTCCCAAGACTCCTAGGAAGCTTGCTTCAGCACCCGTTTCGGTAACAGAACACTGCCTAGAGCCAGGAAGCTCTGGTCCTCCGTGTATGCTGCGTGTCAACCTAGAAATTGGAGACTGATGGCACAAGGCTTGTTTTCCCATTAGGAAAGCTCCGTTCATGCGGCCTCGAGGATACCTGAAAAGCATTGTTGTTGCCGGGGATTTAGTCACTGCCTGCCTGCTTCTGTGAAGAAAATGAGTTTTCCTGAAAGAAACCTTATGCTTCCAGTTCCTAGTTGGAAGCTCACCCTGCTTTGCTCTATAACTAAATGAAAGTCAAGGGGAGCACTAGCCTCGAGGTAATGCCCTGAATATCCTTACAATACGGGAGGCATGCAGCAGCTCCATGAGGCCTTCAACGCTGTTCTGCTTTAGTTTAACGGTAGTAAGCCTGCCAAGACTCCTAGAGACCTTACTTAAGCACCTGTTTGGGTATCAGAAAACTGCCTAGAGCCAGGAAGCTTTGGTCCTGCGTGTATGCTGCCTATCAACTTACAAACTGGAGACTGACGTCACAAGGCTTGTTTGCCCATTAAGAAAGCTCCGTTCATGCGGCCTCGAATAAACCTGAAAAGCACTGTTGTTGCCAGGGTTTTTGTCACTGCCGGCAAGGTTCTGAGAAGATATTGACTTCTCCGGGAAGAAACCTTGTGCTGCCAGTTCCTAGTTGGAAGATCACCCTGCTCTGCTCTATACCTAAAGTGAAAGTCAACGTGAGCCCAAGCCTCGAAGGAAGGCCCTGATTTGCCTTGCCAAACGGGAGGCATGGAGCAGCGCCATGAGGCCTTCTTCACTGTTCTGCTTTAGTTTCACGGTAGTAAGCTTTTCAAGACTGCTAGGGCCCTCTCTTCAGCAACCGTTTCGGTAACAGTACACTGAGTAGAGCCAAGAACCTCAGGGCCAGCTAAGCAACTTCAGCCCCGTAGGCCTTTGGGAACACCCCAGTGTTGGCTAGAGAAAGGCAACACACTGCACTCTTCCTTGGGAGAGCCAGATTACCTCAGCTATACACAAGATTCAGGAACACACTTCTAGAAGGTCCTCCATGCAATGGATGTAACCTCCTTCTCCTAGCTGAACTCTATTGAGAAAAACACTCTGCTTCTAATCCCTTTTCACCTTTTACACTTAGAGTCACGCATCCTCAAGGAGGTGGTCGGCTTGCATTCCAAGTAGAATTTCAGCACTGTTCTTGGTGGAACACTGCAGGTCTTTGGAAGAAGCACAGGCACCTAAGTCTCCCTGGCGCATCCTTAGTTTAGGCGCTTTGCTGCACGCAGAGAAGCAGTCGTAGAAAAAAGTTGAATCAGGGAAAGCCCCAGTGGGTGTCCTGAATCTCTTTTGACTTGTTAGCATCAACATGTCCTTATGCTGCGTGTCAATCTGGAAATGTGAGACTGAGACACAAATCTTGTTTTCCCATTTTGAAAGCTCCACTCATGCAGTCTCGAAGCTACCTGAAAAGCACTGTTGTTACCGTGCTTTTAGTTACTGCCGGCATGGCTCAGAGAAGAAACTGAGTTTTCTGGAAAGAAACCTTGCGCTTCCAGTTCCTAGTTGGAAGCTCACCCTGCTCTCCTCTATAGCAAAAGTGAACGTCAACGTGAGCACTAACCTCCAAGTAAGGCCCTGATTATCCTGGCAAATCGGGAGGCATGCAGCAGCTCCATGAGGCCTTCATCGCAGTTCTGCTTTAGTTTCACGGTAGTAAGCTTCCCAAGACTCCTAGGAAGCTTGCTTCAGCACCCGTTTCGGTAACAGAACACTGCCTAGAGCCAGGAAGCTCTGGTCCTCCGTGTATGCCGCGTGTCAACCTAGAAATTGGAGACTGATGGCACAAGGCTTGTTTTCCCATTAGGAAAGCTCCGTTCATGCGGCCTCGAGGATACCTGAAAAGCATTGTTGTTGCCGGGGATTTAGTCACTGCCTGCCTGCTTCTGCGAAGAAAATGAGTTTTCCCAAAAGAAACCTTGTGCTTCCAGTTCCTAGTTGGAAGCTCACCCTGCTCTCCTCTATAACTAAAGTGAAAGTCAAGGGGACACTAGCCTCGATGTAAGGCCCTGAATATCCTTATAAAACGCGAGGCATGCAGCAGCAGCTCCTTGAGGCCTTCAACGCTGTTCTCCTTTAGTTTCACGGTAGTAAGCTTCCCAAGACTCCTAGGAACCTTGCTTCAGCACCCGTTTCGGTAACAGAACACTGCCTAGAGCCAGGAAGCTCTGGTCCTCCGTGTATGCTGCGTTTCAACCTAGAAATTGGAGACTGATGGCACAAGGCTTGTTTTCCCAGTAGGAAAGCTCCGTTCATGCGGCCTCGAGGATACCTGAAAAGCATTGTTGTTGCCGGGGATTTAGTCACTGAGTGCCTGCTTCTGCGAAGAAAATGAGTTTTCCTGAAAGAAACCTTGTGCTGCCAGTTCCTAGTTGGAAGCTCACCCTGCTCTGCTCTATACCTAAAGTGAAAGTCAACGTGAGCCCAAGCCTCGAAGGAAGGCCCTGATTTGCCTTGCCAAACGGGAGGCATGGAGCAGCGCCATGAGGCCTTCTTCACTGTTCTGCTTTAGTTTCACGGTAGTAAGCTTTTCAAGACTCCTAGGGCCCTCTCTTCAGCAACCGTTTCGGTAACAGTACACTGAGTAGAGCCAAGAACCTCAGGGCCAGCTAAGCAACTTCAGCCCCGTAGGCCTTTGGGAACACCCCAGTGTTGGCTAGAGAAAGGCAACACACTGCACTCTTCCTTGGGAGAGCCAGATTACCTCAGCTATACACAAGATTCAGGAACACACTTCTAGAAGGTCCTCCATGCAATGGATGTAACCTCCTTCTCCTAGCTGAACTCTATTGAGAAAAACACTCTGCTTCTAATCCCTTTTCACCTTTTACACTTAGAGTCACGCATCCTCAAGGAGGTGGTCGGCTTGCATTCCAAGTAGAATTTCAGCACTGTTCTTGGTGGAACACTGCAGGTCTTTGGAAGAAGCACAGGCACCTAAGTCTCCCTCGCGCATCCTTAGTTTAGGCACTTTGCTGCACGCAGAGAAGCAGTCGTAGAAAAAAGTTGAATCAGGGAAAGCCCCAGTGGGTGTCCTGAATCTCTTTTGACTTGTTAGCATCAACATGTCCTTATGCTGCGTGTCAATCTGGAAATGTGAGACTGAGACACAAATCTTGTTTTCCCATTTTGAAAGCTCCACTCATGCAGTCTCGAAGCTACCTGAAAAGCACTGTTGTTACCGTGCTTTTAGTTACTGCCGGCATGGCTCAGAGAAGAAACTGAGTTTTCTCGAAAGAAACCTTGTGCTTCCAGTTCCTAGTTGGAAACTCACCCTGCTCTCCTCTATAGCAAAAGTGAACGTCAACGTGAGCACTAACCTCCAAGTAAGGCCCTGATTATCCTTGCAAATCGGGAGGCATGCAGCAGCTCCATGAGGCCTTCATCGCGGTTCTGCTTTAGTTTCACGGTAGTAAGCTTCCCAAGACTCCTAGGAAGCTTGCTTCAGCACCCGTTTCGGTAACAGAACACTGCATAGAGCCAGGAAGCTCTTGAACTCCGTGTATGCTCCGTGTCAACCTAGAAATTGGAGACTGATGGCACAAGGCTTGTTTTCCCAATAGGAAAGCTCCGTTCATGCGGCCTCGAGGATACCTGAAAAGCATTGTTGTTGCCGGGGATTTAGTCACTGCCTGCCTGCTTCTGTGAAGAAAATGAGTTTTCCTGAAAGAAACCTTATGCTTCCAGTTCCTAGTTGGAAGCTCACCCTGCTCTGCTCTATAACTAAATGAAAGTCAAGGGGAGCACTAGCCTCGAGGTAATGCCCTGAATATCCTTACAATACGGGAGGCATGCAGCAGCTCCATGAGGCCTTCAACGCTGTTCTGCTTTAGTTTAACGGTAGTAAGCCTGCCAAGACTCCTAGAGACCTTACTTAAGCACCCGTTTGGGTATCAGAAAACTGCCTAGAGCCAGGAAGCTTTGGTCCTGCGTGTATGCTGCCTATCAACTTACAAACTGGAGACTGACGTCACAAGGCTTGTTTGCCCATTAAGAAAGCTCCGTTCATGCGGCCTCGAATAAACCTGAAAAGCACTGTTGTTGCCAGGGTTTTTGTCACTGCCGGCATGGTTCTGAGAAGATATTGACTTCTCCGGGAAGAAACCTTGTGCTGCCAGTTCCTAGTTGGAAGCTCACCCTGCTCTGCTCTATACCTAAAGTGAAAGTCAACGTGAGCCCAAGCCTGGAAGGAAGGCCCTGATTTGCCTTGCCAAACGGGAGGCATGGAGCAGCGCCATGAGGCCTTCTTCACTGTTCTGCTTTAGTTTCACGGTAGTAAGCTTTTCAAGACTGCTAGGGCCCTCTCTTCAGCAACCGTTTCGGTAACAGTACACTGAGTAGAGCCAAGAACCTCAGGGCCAGCTAAGCAACTTCAGCCCCGTAGGCCTTTGGGAACACCCCAGTGTTGGCTAGAGAAAGGCAACACACTGCACTCTTCCTTGGGAGAGCCAGATTACCTCAGCTATACACAGGATTCAGGAACACACTTCTAGAAGGTCCTCCATGCAATGGATGTAACCTCATTCTCCTAGCGGAACTCTATTGAGAAAAACACTCTGCTTCTAATCCCTTTTCACCTTTTACACTTAGAGTCAGGCATCCTCAAGGAGGTGGTCGGCTTGCATTCCAAGTAGAATTTCAGCACTGTTCTTGGTGGAACACTGCAGGTCTTTGGAAGAAGCACAGGCACCTAAGTCTCCCTCGCGCATCCTTAGTTTAGGCGCTTTGCTGCACGCAGAGAAGCAGTCGTAGAAAAAAGTTGAATCAGGGAAAGCCCCAGTGGGTGTCCTGAATCTCTTTTGACTTGTTAGCATCAACATGTCCTTATGCTGCGTGTCAATCTGGAAATGTGAGACTGAGACACAAATCTTGTTTTCCCATTTTGAAAGCTCCACTCATGCAGTCTCGAAGCTACCTGAAAAGCACTGTTGTTACCGTGCTTTTAGTTACTGCCGGCATGGCTCAGAGAAGAAACTGAGTTTTCTGGAAAGAAACCTTGCGCTTCCAGTTCCTAGTTGGAAGCTCACCCTGCTCTCCTCTATAGCAAAAGTGAACGTCAACGTGAGCACTAACCTCCAAGTAAGGCCCTGATTATCCTGGCAAATCGGGAGGCATGCAGCAGCTCCATGAGGCCTTCATCGCAGTTCTGCTTTAGTTTCACGGTAGTAAGCTTCCCAAGACTCCTAGGAAGCTTGCTTCAGCACCCGTTTCGGTAACAGAACACTGCCTAGAGCCAGGAAGCTCTGGTCCTCCGTGTATGCCGCGTGTCAACCTAGAAATTGGAGACTGATGGCACAAGGCTTGTTTTCCCATTAGGAAAGCTCCGTTCATGCGGCCTCGAGGATACCTGAAAAGCATTGTTGTTGCCGGGGATTTAGTCACTGCCTGCCTGCTTCTGCGAAGAAAATGAGTTTTCCCAAAAGAAACCTTGTGCTTCCAGTTCCTAGTTGGAAGCTCACCCTGCTCTGCTCTATAACTAAAGTGAAAGTCAAGGGGAGCACTAGCCTCGATGTAAGGCCCTGAATATCCTTATAAAACGCGAGACATGCAGCAGCAGCTCCTTGAGGCCTTCAACGCTGTTCTCCTTTAGTTTCACGGTAGTAAGCTTTCCAAGACTTCAAGGAACCTTACTTCAACACCCGTTTCGGTAACAGAACACTGCATAGAGCCAGGAAGCTCTTGAACTCCGTGTATGCTCCGTGTCAACCTAGAAATTGGAGACTGATGGCACAAGGCTTGTTTTCCCAATAGGAAAGCTCCGTTCATGCGGCCTCGAGGATACCTGAAAAGCATTGTTGTTGCCGGGGATTTAGTCACTGCCTGCCTGCTTCTGTGAAGAAAATGAGTTTTCCTGAAAGAAACCTTATGCTTCCAGTTCCTAGTTGGAAGCTCACCCTGCTCTGCTCTATAACTAAATGAAAGTCAAGGGGAGCACTAGCCTCGAGGTAATGCCCTGAATATCCTTACAATACGGGAGGCATGCAGCAGCTCCATGAGGCCTTCAACGCTGTTCTGCTTTAGTTTAACGGTAGTAAGCCTGCCAAGACTCCTAGAGACCTTACTTAAGCACCCGTTTGGGTATCAGAAAACTGCCTAGAGCCAGGAAGCTTTGGTCCTGCGTGTATGCTGCCTATCAACTTACAAACTGGAGACTGACGTCACAAGGCTTGTTTGCCCATTAAGAAAGCTCCGTTCATGCGGCCTCGAATAAACCTGAAAAGCACTGTTGTTGCCAGGGTTTTTGTCACTGCCGGCATGGTTCTGAGAAGATATTGACTTCTCCGGGAAGAAACCTTGTGCTGCCAGTTCCTAGTTGGAAGCTCACCCTGCTCTGCTCTATACCTAAAGTGAAAGTCAACGTGAGCCCAAGCCTGGAAGGAAGGCCCTGATTTGCCTTGCCAAACGGGAGGCATGGAGCAGCGCCATGAGGCCTTCTTCACTGTTCTGCTTTAGTTTCACGGTAGTAAGCTTTTCAAGACTGCTAGGGCCCTCTCTTCAGCAACCGTTTCGGTACCAGTACACTGAGAAGAGCCAAGAACCTCAGGGCCAGCTAAGCAACTTCAGCCCCGTAGGCCTTTGGGAACACCCCAGTGTTGGCTAGAGAAAGGCAACACACTGCACTCTTCCTTGGGAGAGCCAGATTACCTCAGCTATACACAAGATTCAGGAACACACTTCTAGAAGGTCCTCCATGCAATGGATGTAACCTCCTTCTCCTAGCTGAACTCTATTGAGAAAAACACTCTGCTTCTAATCCCTTTTCACCTTTTACACTTAGAGTCACGCATCCTCAAGGAGGTGGTCGGCTTGCATTCCAAGTAGAATTTCAGCACTGTTCTTGGTGGAACACTGCAGGTCTTTGGAAGAAGCACAGGCACCTACGTCTCCCTGGCGCATCCTTAGTTTAGGCGCTTTGCTGCACGCAGAGAAGCAGTCGTAGAAAAAAGTTGAATCAGGGAAAGCCCCAGTGGGTGTCCTGAATCTCTTTTGACTTGTTAGCATCAACATGTCCTTATGCTGCGTGTCAATCTGGAAATGTGAGACTGAGACACAAATCTTGTTTTCCCATTTTGAAAGCTCCACTCATGCAGTCTCGAAGCTACCTGAAAAGCACTGTTGTTACCGTGCTTTTAGTTACTGCCGGCATGGCTCAGAGAAGAAACTGAGTTTTCTGGAAAGAAACCTTGCGCTTCCAGTTCCTAGTTGGAAGCTCACCCTGCTCTCCTCTATAGCAAAAGTGAACGTCAACGTGAGCACTAACCTCCAAGTAAGGCCCTGATTATCCTGGCAAATCGGGAGGCATGCAGCAGCTCCATGAGGCCTTCATCGCAGTTCTGCTTTAGTTTCACGGTAGTAAGCTTCCCAAGACTCCTAGGAAGCTTGCTTCAGCACCCGTTTCGGTAACAGAACACTGCCTAGAGCCAGGAAGCTCTGGTCCTCCGTGTATGCTGCGTGTCAACCTAGAAATTGGAGACTGATGGCACAAGGCTTGTTTTCCCAATAGGAAAGCTCCGTTCATGCGGCCTCGAGGATACCTGAAAAGCATTGTTGTTGCCGGGGATTTAGTCACTGCCTGCCTGCTTCTGTGAAGAAAATGAGTTTTCCTGAAAGAAACCTTATGCTTCCAGTTCCTAGTTGGAAGCTCACCCTGCTCTGCTCTATAACTAAATGAAAGTCAAGGGGAGCACTAGCCTCGAGGTAATGCCCTGAATATCCTTACAATACGGGAGGCATGCAGCAGCTCCATGAGGCCTTCAACGCTGTTCTGCTTTAGTTTAACGGTAGTAAGCCTGCCAAGACTCCTAGAGACCTTACTTAAGCACCTGTTTGGGTATCAGAAAACTGCCTAGAGCCAGGAAGCTTTGGTCCTGCGTGTATGCTGCCTATCAACTTACAAACTGGAGACTGACGTCACAAGGCTTGTTTGCCCATTAAGAAAGCTCCGTTCATGCGGCCTCGAATAAACCTGAAAAGCACTGTTGTTGCCAGGGTTTTTGTCACTGCCGGCATGGTTCTGAGAAGATATTGACTTCTCCGGGAAGAAACCTTGTGCTGCCAGTTCCTAGTTGGAAGATCACCCTGCTCTGCTCTATACCTAAAGTGAAAGTCAACGTGAGCCCAAGCCTCGAAGGAAGGCCCTGATTTGCCTTGCCAAACGGGAGGCATGGAGCAGCGCCATGAGGCCTTCTTCACTGTTCTGCTTTAGTTTCACGGTAGTAAGCTTTTCAAGACTGCTAGGGCCCTCTCTTCAGCAACCGTTTCGGTAACAGTACACTGAGTAGAGCCAAGAACCTCAGGGCCAGCTAAGCAACTTCAGCCCCGTAGGCCTTTGGGAACACCCCAGTGTTGGCTAGAGAAAGGCAACACACTGCACTCTTCCTTGGGAGAGCCAGATTACCTCAGCTATACACAAGATTCAGGAACACACTTCTAGAAGGTCCTCCATGCAATGGATGTAACCTCCTTCTCCTAGCTGAACTCTATTGAGAAAAACACTCTGCTTCTAATCCCTTTTCACCTTTTACACTTAGAGTCACGCATCCTCAAGGAGGTGGTCGGCTTGCATTCCAAGTAGAATTTCAGCACTGTTCTTGGTGGAACACTGCAGGTCTTTGGAAGAAGCACAGGCACCTAAGTCTCCCTGGCGCATCCTTAGTTTAGGCGCTTTGCTGCACGCAGAGAAGCAGTCGTAGAAAAAAGTTGAATCAGGGAAAGCCCCAGTGGGTGTCCTGAATCTCTTTTGACTTGTTAGCATCAACATGTCCTTATGCTGCGTGTCAATCTGGAAATGTGAGACTGAGACACAAATCTTGTTTTCCCATTTTGAAAGCTCCACTCATGCAGTCTCGAAGCTACCTGAAAAGCACTGTTGTTACCGTGCTTTTAGTTACTGCCGGCATGGCTCAGAGAAGAAACTGAGTTTTCTGGAAAGAAACCTTGCGCTTCCAGTTCCTAGTTGGAAGCTCACCCTGCTCTCCTCTATAGCAAAAGTGAACGTCAACGTGAGCACTAACCTCCAAGTAAGGCCCTGATTATCCTGGCAAATCGGGAGGCATGCAGCAGCTCCATGAGGCCTTCATCGCAGTTCTGCTTTAGTTTCACGGTAGTAAGCTTCCCAAGACTCCTAGGAAGCTTGCTTCAGCACCCGTTTCGGTAACAGAACACTGCCTAGAGCCAGGAAGCTCTGGTCCTCCGTGTATGCCGCGTGTCAACCTAGAAATTGGAGACTGATGGCACAAGGCTTGTTTTCCCATTAGGAAAGCTCCGTTCATGCGGCCTCGAGGATACCTGAAAAGCATTGTTGTTGCCGGGGATTTAGTCACTGCCTGCCTGCTTCTGCGAAGAAAATGAGTTTTCCCAAAAGAAACCTTGTGCTTCCAGTTCCTAGTTGGAAGCTCACCCTGCTCTGCTCTATAACTAAAGTGAAAGTCAAGGGGACACTAGCCTCGATGTAAGGCCCTGAATATCCTTATAAAACGCGAGGCATGCAGCAGCAGCTCCTTGAGGCCTTCAACGCTGTTCTCCTTTAGTTTCACGGTAGTAAGCTTCCCAAGACTCCTAGGAACCTTGCTTCAGCACCCGTTTCGGTAACAGAACACTGCCTAGAGCCAGGAAGCTCTGGTCCTCCGTGTATGCTGCGTGTCAACCTAGAAATTGGAGACTGATGGCACAAGGCTTGTTTTCCCAGTAGGAAAGCTCCGTTCATGCGGCCTCGAGGATACCTGAAAAGCATTGTTGTTGCCGGGGATTTAGTCACTGAGTGCCTGCTTCTGCGAAGAAAATGAGTTTTCCTGAAAGAAACCTTGTGCTGCCAGTTCCTAGTTGGAAGCTCACCCTGCTCTGCTCTATACCTAAAGTGAAAGTCAACGTGAGCCCAAGCCTCGAAGGAAGGCCCTGATTTGCCTTGCCAAACGGGAGGCATGGAGCAGCGCCATGAGGCCTTCTTCACTGTTCTGCTTTAGTTTCACGGTAGTAAGCTTTTCAAGACTGCTAGGGCCCTCTCTTCAGCAACCGTTTCGGTAACAGTACACTGAGTAGAGCCAAGAACCTCAGGGCCAGCTAAGCAACTTCAGCCCCGTAGGCCTTTGGGAACACCCCAGTGTTGGCTAGAGAAAGGCAACACACTGCACTCTTCCTTGGGAGAGCCAGATTACCTCAGCTATACACAAGATTCAGGAACACACTTCTAGAAGGTCCTCCATGCAATGGATGTAACCTCCTTCTCCTAGCTGAACTCTATTGAGAAAAACACTCTGCTTCTAATCCCTTTTCACCTTTTACACTTAGAGTCAGGCATCCTCAAGGAGGTGGTCGGCTTGCATTCCAAGTAGAATTTCAGCACTGTTCTTGGTGGAACACTGCAGGTCTTTGGAAGAAGCACAGGCACCTAAGTCTCCCTCGCGCATCCTTAGTTTAGGCACTTTGCTGCACGCAGAGAAGCAGTCGTAGAAAAAAGTTGAATCAGGGAAAGCCCCAGTGGGTGTCCTGAATCTCTTTTGACTTGTTAGCATCAACATGTCCTTATGCTGCGTGTCAATCTGGAAATGTGAGACTGAGACACAAATCTTGTTTTCCCATTTTGAAAGCTCCACTCATGCAGTCTCGAAGCTACCTGAAAAGCACTGTTGTTACCGTGCTTTTAGTTACTGCCGGCATGGCTCAGAGAAGAAACTGAGTTTTCTCGAAAGAAACCTTGTGCTTCCAGTTCCTAGTTGGAAACTCACCCTGCTCTCCTCTATAGCAAAATTGAACGTCAACGTGAGCACTAACCTCCAAGTAAGGCCCTGATTATCCTTGCAAATCGGGAGGCATGCAGCAGCTCCATGAGGCCTTCATCGCGGTTCTGCTTTAGTTTCACGGTAGTAAGCTTCCCAAGACTCCTAGGAAGCTTGCTTCAGCACCCGTTTCGGTAACAGAACACTGCATAGAGCCAGGAAGCTCTTGAACTCCGTGTATGCTCCGTGTCAACCTAGAAATTGGAGACTGATGGCACAAGGCTTGTTTTCCCAATAGGAAAGCTCCGTTCATGCGGCCTCGAGGATACCTGAAAAGCATTGTTGTTGCCGGGGATTTAGTCACTGCCTGCCTGCTTCTGTGAAGAAAATGAGTTTTCCTGAAAGAAACCTTATGCTTCCAGTTCCTAGTTGGAAGCTCACCCTGCTCTGCTCTATAACTAAATGAAAGTCAAGGGGAGCACTAGCCTCGAGGTAATGCCCTGAATATCCTTACAATACGGGAGGCATGCAGCAGCTCCATGAGGCCTTCAACGCTGTTCTGCTTTAGTTTAACGGTAGTAAGCCTGCCAAGACTCCTAGAGACCTTACTTAAGCACCCGTTTGGGTATCAGAAAACTGCCTAGAGCCAGGAAGCTTTGGTCCTGCGTGTATGCTGCCTATCAACTTACAAACTGGAGACTGACGTCACAAGGCTTGTTTGCCCATTAAGAAAGCTCCGTTCATGCGGCCTCGAATAAACCTGAAAAGCACTGTTGTTGCCAGGGTTTTTGTCACTGCCGGCATGGTTCTGAGAAGATACTGACTTCTCCGGGAAGAAACCTTGTGCTGCCAGTTCCTAGTTGGAAGCTCACCCTGCTCTGCTCTATACCTAAAGTGAAAGTCAACGTGAGCCCAAGCCTGGAAGGAAGGCCCTGATTTGCCTTGCCAAACGGGAGGCATGGAGCAGCGCCATGAGGCCTTCTTCACTGTTCTGCTTTAGTTTCACGGTAGTAAGCTTTTCAAGACTGCTAGGGCCCTCTCTTCAGCAACCGTTTCGGTAACAGTACACTGAGTAGAGCCAAGAACCTCAGGGCCAGCTAAGCAACTTCAGCCCCGTAGGCCTTTGGGAACACCCCAGTGTTGGCTAGAGAAAGGCAACACACTGCACTCTTCCTTGGGAGAGCCAGATTACCTCAGCTATACACAGGATTCAGGAACACACTTCTAGAAGGTCCTCCATGCAATGGATGTAACCTCATTCTCCTAGCGGAACTCTATTGAGAAAAACACTCTGCTTCTAATCCCTTTTCACCTTTTACACTTAGAGTCAGGCATCCTCAAGGAGGTGGTCGGCTTGCATTCCAAGTAGAATTTCAGCACTGTTCTTGGTGGAACACTGCAGGTCTTTGGAAGAAGCACAGGCACCTAAGTCTCCCTCGCGCATCCTTAGTTTAGGCGCTTTGCTGCACGCAGAGAAGCAGTCGTAGAAAAAAGTTGAATCAGGGAAAGCCCCAGTGGGTGTCCTGAATCTCTTTTGACTTGTTAGCATCAACATGTCCTTATGCTGCGTGTCAATCTGGAAATGTGAGACTGAGACACAAATCTTGTTTTCCCATTTTGAAAGCTCCACTCATGCAGTCTCGAAGCTACCTGAAAAGCACTGTTGTTACCGTGCTTTTAGTTACTGCCGGCATGGCTCAGAGAAGAAACTGAGTTTTCTGGAAAGAAACCTTGCGCTTCCAGTTCCTAGTTGGAAGCTCACCCTGCTCTCCTCTATAGCAAAAGTGAACGTCAACGTGAGCACTAACCTCCAAGTAAGGCCCTGATTATCCTGGCAAATCGGGAGGCATGCAGCAGCTCCATGAGGCCTTCATCGCAGTTCTGCTTTAGTTTCACGGTAGTAAGCTTCCCAAGACTCCTAGGAAGCTTGCTTCAGCACCCGTTTCGGTAACAGAACACTGCCTAGAGCCAGGAAGCTCTGGTCCTCCGTGTATGCCGCGTGTCAACCTAGAAATTGGAGACTGATGGCACAAGGCTTGTTTTCCCATTAGGAAAGCTCCGTTCATGCGGCCTCGAGGATACCTGAAAAGCATTGTTGTTGCCGGGGATTTAGTCACTGCCTGCCTGCTTCTGCGAAGAAAATGAGTTTTCCCAAAAGAAACCTTGTGCTTCCAGTTCCTAGTTGGAAGCTCACCCTGCTCTGCTCTATAACTAAAGTGAAAGTCAAGGGGAGCACTAGCCTCGATGTAAGGCCCTGAATATCCTTATAAAACGCGAGGCATGCAGCAGCAGCTCCTTGAGGCCTTCAACGCTGTTCTCCTTTAGTTTCACGGTAGTAAGCTTTCCAAGACTTCAAGGAACCTTACTTCAACACCCGTTTCGGTAACAGAACACTGCATAGAGCCAGGAAGCTCTTGAACTCCGTGTATGCTCCGTGTCAACCTAGAAATTGGAGACTGATGGCACAAGGCTTGTTTTCCCAATAGGAAAGCTCCGTTCATGCGGCCTCGAGGATACCTGAAAAGCATTGTTGTTGCCGGGGATTTAGTCACTGCCTGCCTGCTTCTGTGAAGAAAATGAGTTTTCCTGAAAGAAACCTTATGCTTCCAGTTCCTAGTTGGAAGCTCACCCTGCTCTGCTCTATAACTAAATGAAAGTCAAGGGGAGCACTAGCCTCGAGGTAATGCCCTGAATATCCTTACAATACGGGAGGCATGCAGCAGCTCCATGAGGCCTTCAACGCTGTTCTGCTTTAGTTTAACGGTAGTAAGCCTGCCAAGACTCCTAGAGACCTTACTTAAGCACCTGTTTGGGTATCAGAAAACTGCCTAGAGCCAGGAAGCTTTGGTCCTGCGTGTATGCTGCCTATCAACTTACAAACTGGAGACTGACGTCACAAGGCTTGTTTGCCCATTAAGAAAGCTCCGTTCATGCGGCCTCGAATAAACCTGAAAAGCACTGTTGTTGCCAGGGTTTTTGTCACTGCCGGCATGGTTCTGAGAAGATATTGACTTCTCCGGGAAGAAACCTTGTGCTGCCAGTTCCTAGTTGGAAGCTCACCCTGCTCTGCTCTATACCTAAAGTGAAAGTCAACGTGAGCCCAAGCCTGGAAGGAAGGCCCTGATTTGCCTTGCCAAACGGGAGGCATGGAGCAGCGCCATGAGGCCTTCTTCACTGTTCTGCTTTAGTTTCACGGTAGTAAGCTTTTCAAGACTGCTAGGGCCCTCTCTTCAGCAACCGTTTCGGTAACAGTACACTGAGTAGAGCCAAGAACCTCAGGGCCAGCTAAGCAACTTCAGCCCCGTAGGCCTTTGGGAACACCCCAGTGTTGGCTAGAGAAAGGCAACACACTGCACTCTTCCTTGGGAGAGCCAGATTACCTCAGCTATACACAAGATTCAGGAACACACTTCTAGAAGGTCCTCCATGCAATGGATGTAACCTCCTTCTCCTAGCTGAACTCTATTGAGAAAAACACTCTGCTTCTAATCCCTTTTCACCTTTTACACTTAGAGTCACGCATCCTCAAGGAGGTGGTCGGCTTGCATTCCAAGTAGAATTTCAGCACTGTTCTTGGTGGAACACTGCAGGTCTTTGGAAGAAGCACAGGCACCTAAGTCTCCCTGGCGCATCCTTAGTTTAGGCGCTTTGCTGCACGCAGAGAAGCAGTCGTAGAAAAAAGTTGAATCAGGGAAAGCCCCAGTGGGTGTCCTGAATCTCTTTTGACTTGTTAGCATCAACATGTCCTTATGCTGCGTGTCAATCTGGAAATGTGAGACTGAGACACAAATCTTGTTTTCCCATTTTGAAAGCTCCACTCATGCAGTCTCGAAGCTACCTGAAAAGCACTGTTGTTACCGTGCTTTTAGTTACTGCCGGCATGGCTCAGAGAAGAAACTGAGTTTTCTGGAAAGAAACCTTGCGCTTCCAGTTCCTAGTTGGAAGCTCACCCTGCTCTCCTCTATAGCAAAAGTGAACGTCAACGTGAGCACTAACCTCCAAGTAAGGCCCTGATTATCCTGGCAAATCGGGAGGCATACAGCAGCTCCATGAGGCCTTCATCGCAGTTCTGCTTTAGTTTCACGGTAGTAAGCTTCCCAAGACTCCTAGGAAGCTTGCTTCAGCACCCGTTTCGGTAACAGAACACTGCCTAGAGCCAGGAAGCTCTGGTCCTCCGTGTATGCTGCGTGTCAACCTAGAAATTGGAGACTGATGGCACAAGGCTTGTTTTCCCATTAGGAAAGCTCCGTTCATGCGGCCTCGAGGATACCTGAAAAGCATTGTTGTTGCCGGGGATTTAGTCACTGCCTGCCTGCTTCTGCGAAGAAAATGAGTTTTCCCAAAAGAAACCTTGTGCTTCCAGTTCCTAGTTGGAAGCTCACCCTGCTCTGCTCTATAACTAAAGTGAAAGTCAAGGGGAGCACTAGCCTCGATGTAAGGCCCTGAATATCCTTATAAAACGCGAGGCATGCAGCAGCAGCTCCTTGAGGCCTTCAACGCTGTTCTCCTTTAGTTTCACGGTAGTAAGCTTCCCAAGACTCCTAGGAACCTTGCTTCAGCACCCGTTTCGGTAACAGAACACTGCCTAGAGCCAGGAAGCTCTGGTCCTCCGTGTATGCTGCGTGTCAACCTAGAAATTGGAGACTGATGGCACAAGGCTTGTTTTCCCAGTAGGAAAGCTCCGTTCATGCGGCCTCGAGGATACCTGAAAAGCATTGTTGTTGCCGGGGATTTAGTCACTGAGTGCCTGCTTCTGCGAAGAAAATGAGTTTTCCTGAAAGAAACCTTGTGCTGCCAGTTCCTAGTTGGAAGCTCACCCTGCTCTGCTCTATACCTAAAGTGAAAGTCAACGTGAGCCCAAGCCTCGAAGGAAGGCCCTGATTTGCCTTGCCAAACGGGAGGCATGGAGCAGCGCCATGAGGCCTTCTTCACTGTTCTGCTTTAGTTTCACGGTAGTAAGCTTTTCAAGACTCCTAGGGCCCTCTCTTCAGCAACCGTTTCGGTAACAGTACACTGAGTAGAGCCAAGAACCTCAGGGCCAGCTAAGCAACTTCAGCCCCGTAGGCCTTTGGGAACACCCCAGTGTTGGCTAGAGAAAGGCAACACACTGCACTCTTCCTTGGGAGAGCCAGATTACCTCAGCTATACACAAGATTCAGGAACACACTTCTAGAAGGTCCTCCATGCAATGGATGTAACCTCCTTCTCCTAGCTGAACTCTATTGAGAAAAACACTCTGCTTCTAATCCCTTTTCACCTTTTACACTTAGAGTCACGCATCCTCAAGGAGGTGGTCGGCTTGCATTCCAAGTAGAATTTCAGCACTGTTCTTGGTGGAACACTGCAGGTCTTTGGAAGAAGCACAGGCACCTAAGTCTCCCTCGCGCATCCTTAGTTTAGGCACTTTGCTGCACGCAGAGAAGCAGTCGTAGAAAAAAGTTGAATCAGGGAAAGCCCCAGTGGGTGTCCTGAATCTCTTTTGACTTGTTAGCATCAACATGTCCTTATGCTGCGTGTCAATCTGGAAATGTGAGACTGAGACACAAATCTTGTTTTCCCATTTTGAAAGCTCCACTCATGCAGTCTCGAAGCTACCTGAAAAGCACTGTTGTTACCGTGCTTTTAGTTACTGCCGGCATGGCTCAGAGAAGAAACTGAGTTTTCTCGAAAGAAACCTTGTGCTTCCAGTTCCTAGTTGGAAACTCACCCTGCTCTCCTCTATAGCAAAATTGAACGTCAACGTGAGCACTAACCTCCAAGTAAGGCCCTGATTATCCTTGCAAATCGGGAGGCATGCAGCAGCTCCATGAGGCCTTCATCGCGGTTCTGCTTTAGTTTCACGGTAGTAAGCTTCCCAAGACTCCTAGGAAGCTTGCTTCAGCACCCGTTTCGGTAACAGAACACTGCCTAGAGCCAGGAAGCTCTGGTCCTCCGTGTATGCCGCGTGTCAACCTAGAAATTGGAGACTGATGGCACAAGGCTTGTTTTCCCATTAGGAAAGCTCCGTTCATGCGGCCTCGAGGATACCTGAAAAGCATTGTTGTTGCCGGGGATTTAGTCACTGCCTGCCTGCTTCTGCGAAGAAAATGAGTTTTCCCAAAAGAAACCTTGTGCTTCCAGTTCCTAGTTGGAAGCTCACCCTGCTCTGCTCTATAACTAAAGTGAAAGTCAAGGGGAGCACTAGCCTCGATGTAAGGCCCTGAATATCCTTATAAAACGCGAGGCATGCAGCAGCAGCTCCTTGAGGCCTTCAACGCTGTTCTCCTTTAGTTTCACGGTAGTAAGCTTTCCAAGACTTCAAGGAACCTTACTTCAACACCCGTTTCGGTAACAGAACACTGCATAGAGCCAGGAAGCTCTTGAACTCCGTGTATGCTCCGTGTCAACCTAGAAATTGGAGACTGATGGCACAAGGCTTGTTTTCCCAATAGGAAAGCTCCGTTCATGCGGCCTCGAGGATACCTGAAAAGCATTGTTGTTGGCGGGGATTTAGTCACTGCCTGCCTGCTTCTGTGAAGAAAATGAGTTTTCCTGAAAGAAACCTTATGCTTCCAGTTCCTAGTTGGAAGCTCACCCTGCTCTGCTCTATAACTAAATGAAAGTCAAGGGGAGCACTAGCCTCGAGGTAATGCCCTGAATATCCTTACAATACGGGAGGCATGCAGCAGCTCCATGAGGCCTTCAACGCTGTTCTGCTTTAGTTTAACGGTAGTAAGCCTGCCAAGACTCCTAGAGACCTTACTTAAGCACCCGTTTGGGTATCAGAAAACTGCCTAGAGCCAGGAAGCTTTGGTCCTGCGTGTATGCTGCCTATCAACTTACAAACTGGAGACTGACGTCACAAGGCTTGTTTGCCCATTAAGAAAGCTCCGTTCATGCGGCCTCGAATAAACCTGAAAAGCACTGTTGTTGCCAGGGTTTTTGTCACTGCCGGCATGGTTCTGAGAAGATATTGACTTCTCCGGGAAGAAACCTTGTGCTGCCAGTTCCTAGTTGGAAGCTCACCCTGCTCTGCTCTATACCTAAAGTGAAAGTCAACGTGAGCCCAAGCCTGGAAGGAAGGCCCTGATTTGCCTTGCCAAACGGGAGGCATGGAGCAGCGCCATGAGGCCTTCTTCACTGTTCTGCTTTAGTTTCACGGTAGTAAGCTTTTCAAGACTGCTAGGGCCCTCTCTTCAGCAACCGTTTCGGTAACAGTACACTGAGTAGAGCCAAGAACCTCAGGGCCAGCTAAGCAACTTCAGCCCCGTAGGCCTTTGGGAACACCCCAGTGTTGGCTAGAGAAAGGCAACACACTGCACTCTTCCTTGGGAGAGCCAGATTACCTCAGCTATACACAAGATTCAGGAACACACTTCTAGAAGGTCCTCCATGCAATGGATGTAACCTCCTTCTCCTAGCTGAACTCTATTGAGAAAAACACTCTGCTTCTAATCCCTTTTCACCTTTTACACTTAGAGTCACGCATCCTCAAGGAGGTGGTCGGCTTGCATTCCAAGTAGAATTTCAGCACTGTTCTTGGTGGAACACTGCAGGTCTTTGGAAGAAGCACAGGCACCTAAGTCTCCCTGGCGCATCCTTAGTTTAGGCGCTTTGCTGCACGCAGAGAAGCAGTCGTAGAAAAAAGTTGAATCAGGGAAAGCCCCAGTGGGTGTCCTGAATCTCTTTTGACTTGTTAGCATCAACATGTCCTTATGCTGCGTGTCAATCTGGAAATGTGAGACTGAGACACAAATCTTGTTTTCCCATTTTGAAAGCTCCACTCATGCAGTCTCGAAGCTACCTGAAAAGCACTGTTGTTACCGTGCTTTTAGTTACTGCCGGCATGGCTCAGAGAAGAAACTGAGTTTTCTGGAAAGAAACCTTGCGCTTCCAGTTCCTAGTTGGAAGCTCACCCTGCTCTCCTCTATAGCAAAAGTGAACGTCAACGTGAGCACTAACCTCCAAGTAAGGCCCTGATTATCCTGGCAAATCGGGAGGCATGCAGCAGCTCCATGAGGCCTTCATCGCAGTTCTGCTTTAGTTTCACGGTAGTAAGCTTCCCAAGACTCCTAGGAAGCTTGCTTCAGCACCCGTTTCGGTAACAGAACACTGCCTAGAGCCAGGAAGCTCTGGTCCTCCGTGTATGCTGCGTGTCAACCTAGAAATTGGAGACTGATGGCACAAGGCTTGTTTTCCCATTAGGAAAGCTCCGTTCATGCGGCCTCGAGGATACCTGAAAAGCATTGTTGTTGCCGGGGATTTAGTCACTGCCTGCCTGCTTCTGCGAAGAAAATGAGTTTTCCCAAAAGAAACCTTGTGCTTCCAGTTCCTAGTTGGAAGCTCACCCTGCTCTGCTCTATAACTAAAGTGAAAGTCAAGGGGAGCACTAGCCTCGATGTAAGGCCCTGAATATCCTTATAAAACGCGAGGCATGCAGCAGCAGCTCCTTGAGGCCTTCAACGCTGTTCTCCTTTAGTTTCACGGTAGTAAGCTTCCCAAGACTCCTAGGAACCTTGCTTCAGCACCCGTTTCGGTAACAGAACACTGCCTAGAGCCAGGAAGCTCTGGTCCTCCGTGTATGCTGCGTGTCAACCTAGAAATTGGAGACTGATGGCACAAGGCTTGTTTTCCCAGTAGGAAAGCTCCGTTCATGCGGCCTCGAGGATACCTGAAAAGCATTGTTGTTGCCGGGGATTTAGTCACTGAGTGCCTGCTTCTGCGAAGAAAATGAGTTTTCCTGAAAGAAACCTTGTGCTGCCAGTTCCTAGTTGGAAGCTCACCCTGCTCTGCTCTATACCTAAAGTGAAAGTCAACGTGAGCCCAAGCCTCGAAGGAAGGCCCTGATTTGCCTTGCCAAACGGGAGGCATGGAGCAGCGCCATGAGGCCTTCTTCACTGTTCTGCTTTAGTTTCACGGTAGTAAGCTTTTCAAGACTGCTAGGGCCCTCTCTTCAGCAACCGTTTCGGTAACAGTACACTGAGTAGAGCCAAGAACCTCAGGGCCAGCTAAGCAACTTCAGCCCCGTAGGCCTTTGGGAACACCCCAGTGTTGGCTAGAGAAAGGCAACACACTGCACTCTTCCTTGGGAGAGCCAGATTACCTCAGCTATACACAGGATTCAGGAACACACTTCTAGAAGGTCCTCCATGCAATGGATGTAACCTCATTCTCCTAGCGGAACTCTATTGAGAAAAACACTCTGCTTCTAATCCCTTTTCACCTTTTACACTTAGAGTCAGGCATCCTCAAGGAGGTGGTCGGCTTGCATTCCAAGTAGAATTTCAGCACTGTTCTTGGTGGAACACTGCAGGTCTTTGGAAGAAGCACAGGCACCTAAGTCTCCCTCGCGCATCCTTAGTTTAGGCGCTTTGCTGCACGCAGAGAAGCAGTCGTAGAAAAAAGTTGAATCAGGGAAAGCCCCAGTGGGTGTCCTGAATCTCTTTTGACTTGTTAGCATCAACATGTCCTTATGCTGCGTGTCAATCTGGAAATGTGAGACTGAGACACAAATCTTGTTTTCCCATTTTGAAAGCTCCACTCATGCAGTCTCGAAGCTACCTGAAAAGCACTGTTGTTACCGTGCTTTTAGTTACTGCCGGCATGGCTCAGAGAAGAAACTGAGTTTTCTGGAAAGAAACCTTGCGCTTCCAGTTCCTAGTTGGAAGCTCACCCTGCTCTCCTCTATAGCAAAAGTGAACGTCAACGTGAGCACTAACCTCCAAGTAAGGCCCTGATTATCCTGGCAAATCGGGAGGCATGCAGCAGCTCCATGAGGCCTTCATCGCAGTTCTGCTTTAGTTTCACGGTAGTAAGCTTCCCAAGACTCCTAGGAAGCTTGCTTCAGCACCCGTTTCGGTAACAGAACACTGCCTAGAGCCAGGAAGCTCTGGTCCTCCGTGTATGCTGCGTGTCAACCTAGAAATTGGAGACTGATGGCACAAGGCTTGTTTTCCCATTAGGAAAGCTCCGTTCATGCGGCCTCGAGGATACCTGAAAAGCATTGTTGTTGCCGGGGATTTAGTCACTGCCTGCCTGCTTCTGCGAAGAAAATGAGTTTTCCCAAAAGAAACCTTGTGCTTCCAGTTCCTAGTTGGAAGCTGACCCTGCTCTGCTCTATAACTAAAGTGAAAGTCAAGGGGAGCACTAGCCTCGATGTAAGGCCCTGAATATCCTTATAAAACGCGAGGCATGCAGCAGCAGCTCCTTGAGGCCTTCAACGCTGTTCTCCTTTAGTTTCACGGTAGTAAGCTTCCCAAGACTCCTAGGAACCTTGCTTCAGCACCCGTTTCGGTAACAGAACACTGCCTAGAGCCAGGAAGCTCTGGTCCTCCGTGTATGCTGCGTGTCAACCTAGAAATTGGAGACTGATGGCACAAGGCTTGTTTTCCCAGTAGGAAAGCTCCGTTCATGCGGCCTCGAGGATACCTGAAAAGCATTGTTGTTGCCGGGGATTTAGTCACTGAGTGCCTGCTTCTGCGAAGAAAATGAGTTTTCCTGAAAGAAACCTTGTGCTGCCAGTTCCTAGTTGGAAGCTCACCCTGCTCTGCTCTATACCTAAAGTGAAAGTCAACGTGAGCCCAAGCCTCGAAGGAAGGCCCTGATTTGCCTTGCCAAACGGGAGGCATGGAGCAGCGCCATGAGGCCTTCTTCACTGTTCTGCTTTAGTTTCACGGTAGTAAGCTTTTCAAGACTCCTAGGGCCCTCTCTTCAGCAACCGTTTCGGTAACAGTACACTGAGTAGAGCCAAGAACCTCAGGGCCAGCTAAGCAACTTCAGCCCCGTAGGCCTTTGGGAACACCCCAGTGTTGGCTAGAGAAAGGCAACACACTGCACTCTTCCTTGGGAGAGCCAGATTACCTCAGCTATACACAAGATTCAGGAACACACTTCTAGAAGGTCCTCCATGCAATGGATGTAACCTCCTTCTCCTAGCTGAACTCTATTGAGAAAAACACTCTGCTTCTAATCCCTTTTCACCTTTTACACTTAGAGTCACGCATCCTCAAGGAGGTGGTCGGCTTGCATTCCAAGTAGAATTTCAGCACTGTTCTTGGTGGAACACTGCAGGTCTTTGGAAGAAGCACAGGCACCTAAGTCTCCCTCGCGCATCCTTAGTTTAGGCACTTTGCTGCACGCAGAGAAGCAGTCGTAGAAAAAAGTTGAATCAGGGAAAGCCCCAGTGGGTGTCCTGAATCTCTTTTGACTTGTTAGCATCAACATGTCCTTATGCTGCGTGTCAATCTGGAAATGTGAGACTGAGACACAAAT
Organism: Balaenoptera ricei; assembly: GCF_028023285.1. Taxonomy (NCBI): domain Eukaryota; kingdom Metazoa; phylum Chordata; class Mammalia; order Artiodactyla; family Balaenopteridae; genus Balaenoptera; species Balaenoptera ricei. The sequence continues at coordinate 40,465,555 of NC_082656.1, read as the reverse complement.
CTTGTTTTCCCATTTTGAAAGCTCCACTCATGCAGTCTCGAAGCTACCTGAAAAGCACTGTTGTTACCGTGCTTTTAGTTACTGCCGGCATGGCTCAGAGAAGAAACTGAGTTTTCTCGAAAGAAACCTTGTGCTTCCAGTTCCTAGTTGGAAACTCACCCTGCTCTCCTCTATAGCAAAATTGAACGTCAACGTGAGCACTAACCTCCAAGTAAGGCCCTGATTATCCTTGCAAATCGGGAGGCATGCAGCAGCTCCATGAGGCCTTCATCGCGGTTCTGCTTTAGTTTCACGGTAGTAAGCTTCCCAAGACTCCTAGGAAGCTTGCTTCAGCACCCGTTTCGGTAACAGAACACTGCCTAGAGCCAGGAAGCTCTGGTCCTCCGTGTATGCCGCGTGTCAACCTAGAAATTGGAGACTGATGGCACAAGGCTTGTTTTCCCATTAGGAAAGCTCCGTTCATGCGGCCTCGAGGATACCTGAAAAGCATTGTTGTTGCCGGGGATTTAGTCACTGCCTGCCTGCTTCTGCGAAGAAAATGAGTTTTCCCAAAAGAAACCTTGTGCTTCCAGTTCCTAGTTGGAAGCTCACCCTGCTCTGCTCTATAACTAAAGTGAAAGTCAAGGGGAGCACTAGCCTCGATGTAAGGCCCTGAATATCCTTATAAAACGCGAGGCATGCAGCAGCAGCTCCTTGAGGCCTTCAACGCTGTTCTCCTTTAGTTTCACGGTAGTAAGCTTTCCAAGACTTCAAGGAACCTTACTTCAACACCCGTTTCGGTAACAGAACACTGCATAGAGCCAGGAAGCTCTTGAACTCCGTGTATGCTCCGTGTCAACCTAGAAATTGGAGACTGATGGCACAAGGCTTGTTTTCCCAATAGGAAAGCTCCGTTCATGCGGCCTCGAGGATACCTGAAAAGCATTGTTGTTGCCGGGGATTTAGTCACTGCCTGCCTGCTTCTGTGAAGAAAATGAGTTTTCCTGAAAGAAACCTTATGCTTCCAGTTCCTAGTTGGAAGCTCACCCTGCTCTGCTCTATAACTAAATGAAAGTCAAGGGGAGCACTAGCCTCGAGGTAATGCCCTGAATATCCTTACAATACGGGAGGCATGCAGCAGCTCCATGAGGCCTTCAACGCTGTTCTGCTTTAGTTTAACGGTAGTAAGCCTGCCAAGACTCCTAGAGACCTTACTTAAGCACCCGTTTGGGTATCAGAAAACTGCCTAGAGCCAGGAAGCTTTGGTCCTGCGTGTATGCTGCCTATCAACTTACAAACTGGAGACTGACGTCACAAGGCTTGTTTGCCCATTAAGAAAGCTCCGTTCATGCGGCCTCGAATAAACCTGAAAAGCACTGTTGTTGCCAGGGTTTTTGTCACTGCCGGCATGGTTCTGAGAAGATATTGACTTCTCCGGGAAGAAACCTTGTGCTGCCAGTTCCTAGTTGGAAGCTCACCCTGCTCTGCTCTATACCTAAAGTGAAAGTCAACGTGAGCCCAAGCCTGGAAGGAAGGCCCTGATTTGCCTTGCCAAACGGGAGGCATGGAGCAGCGCCATGAGGCCTTCTTCACTGTTCTGCTTTAGTTTCACGGTAGTAAGCTTTTCAAGACTGCTAGGGCCCTCTCTTCAGCAACCGTTTCGGTAACAGTACACTGAGTAGAGCCAAGAACCTCAGGGCCAGCTAAGCAACTTCAGCCCCGTAGGCCTTTGGGAACACCCCAGTGTTGGCTAGAGAAAGGCAACACACTGCACTCTTCCTTGGGAGAGCCAGATTACCTCAGCTATACACAAGATTCAGGAACACACTTCTAGAAGGTCCTCCATGCAATGGATGTAACCTCCTTCTCCTAGCTGAACTCTATTGAGAAAAACACTCTGCTTCTAATCCCTTTTCACCTTTTACACTTAGAGTCACGCATCCTCAAGGAGGTGGTCGGCTTGCATTCCAAGTAGAATTTCAGCACTGTTCTTGGTGGAACACTGCAGGTCTTTGGAAGAAGCACAGGCACCTAAGTCTCCCTGGCGCATCCTTAGTTTAGGCGCTTTGCTGCACGCAGAGAAGCAGTCGTAGAAAAAAGTTGAATCAGGGAAAGCCCCAGTGGGTGTCCTGAATCTCTTTTGACTTGTTAGCATCAACATGTCCTTATGCTGCGTGTCAATCTGGAAATGTGAGACTGAGACACAAATCTTGTTTTCCCATTTTGAAAGCTCCACTCATGCAGTCTCGAAGCTACCTGAAAAGCACTGTTGTTACCGTGCTTTTAGTTACTGCCGGCATGGCTCAGAGAAGAAACTGAGTTTTCTGGAAAGAAACCTTGCGCTTCCAGTTCCTAGTTGGAAGCTCACCCTGCTCTCCTCTATAGCAAAAGTGAACGTCAACGTGAGCACTAACCTCCAAGTAAGGCCCTGATTATCCTGGCAAATCGGGAGGCATGCAGCAGCTCCATGAGGCCTTCATCGCAGTTCTGCTTTAGTTTCACGGTAGTAAGCTTCCCAAGACTCCTAGGAAGCTTGCTTCAGCACCCGTTTCGGTAACAGAACACTGCCTAGAGCCAGGAAGCTCTGGTCCTCCGTGTATGCTGCGTGTCAACCTAGAAATTGGAGACTGATGGCACAAGGCTTGTTTTCCCATTAGGAAAGCTCCGTTCATGCGGCCTCGAGGATACCTGAAAAGCATTGTTGTTGCCGGGGATTTAGTCACTGCCTGCCTGCTTCTGCGAAGAAAATGAGTTTTCCCAAAAGAAACCTTGTGCTTCCAGTTCCTAGTTGGAAGCTCACCCTGCTCTGCTCTATAACTAAAGTGAAAGTCAAGGGGAGCACTAGCCTCGATGTAAGGCCCTGAATATCCTTATAAAACGCGAGGCATGCAGCAGCAGCTCCTTGAGGCCTTCAACGCTGTTCTCCTTTAGTTTCACGGTAGTAAGCTTCCCAAGACTCCTAGGAACCTTGCTTCAGCACCCGTTTCGAAAACAGAACACTGCCTAGAGCCAGGAAGCTCTGGTCCTCCGTGTATGCTGCGTGTCAACCTAGAAATTGGAGACTGATGGCACAAGGCTTGTTTTCCCAGTAGGAAAGCTCCGTTCATGCGGCCTCGAGGATACCTGAAAAGCATTGTTGTTGCCGGGGATTTAGTCACTGAGTGCCTGCTTCTGCGAAGAAAATGAGTTTTCCTGAAAGAAACCTTGTGCTGCCAGTTCCTAGTTGGAAGCTCACCCTGCTCTGCTCTATACCTAAAGTGAAAGTCAACGTGAGCCCAAGCCTCGAAGGAAGGCCCTGATTTGCCTTGCCAAACGGGAGGCATGGAGCAGCGCCATGAGGCCTTCTTCACTGTTCTGCTTTAGTTTCACGGTAGTAAGCTTTTCAAGACTGCTAGGGCCCTCTCTTCAGCAACCGTTTCGGTAACAGTACACTGAGTAGAGCCAAGAACCTCAGGGCCAGCTAAGCAACTTCAGCCCCGTAGGCCTTTGGGAACACCCCAGTGTTGGCTAGAGAAAGGCAACACACTGCACTCTTCCTTGGGAGAGCCAGATTACCTCAGCTATACACAGGATTCAGGAACACACTTCTAGAAGGTCCTCCATGCAATGGATGTAACCTCATTCTCCTAGCGGAACTCTATTGAGAAAAACACTCTGCTTCTAATCCCTTTTCACCTTTTACACTTAGAGTCAGGCATCCTCAAGGAGGTGGTCGGCTTGCATTCCAAGTAGAATTTCAGCACTGTTCTTGGTGGAACACTGCAGGTCTTTGGAAGAAGCACAGGCACCTAAGTCTCCCTCGCGCATCCTTAGTTTAGGCGCTTTGCTGCACGCAGAGAAGCAGTCGTAGAAAAAAGTTGAATCAGGGAAAGCCCCAGTGGGTGTCCTGAATCTCTTTTGACTTGTTAGCATCAACATGTCCTTATGCTGCGTGTCAATCTGGAAATGTGAGACTGAGACACAAATCTTGTTTTCCCATTTTGAAAGCTCCACTCATGCAGTCTCGAAGCTACCTGAAAAGCACTGTTGTTACCGTGCTTTTAGTTACTGCCGGCATGGCTCAGAGAAGAAACTGAGTTTTCTGGAAAGAAACCTTGCGCTTCCAGTTCCTAGTTGGAAGCTCACCCTGCTCTCCTCTATAGCAAAAGTGAACGTCAACGTGAGCACTAACCTCCAAGTAAGGCCCTGATTATCCTGGCAAATCGGGAGGCATGCAGCAGCTCCATGAGGCCTTCATCGCAGTTCTGCTTTAGTTTCACGGTAGTAAGCTTCCCAAGACTCCTAGGAAGCTTGCTTCAGCACCCGTTTCGGTAACAGAACACTGCCTAGAGCCAGGAAGCTCTGGTCCTCCGTGTATGCCGCGTGTCAACCTAGAAATTGGAGACTGATGGCACAAGGCTTGTTTTCCCATTAGGAAAGCTCCGTTCATGCGGCCTCGAGGATACCTGAAAAGCATTGTTGTTGCCGGGGATTTAGTCACTGCCTGCCTGCTTCTGCGAAGAAAATGAGTTTTCCCAAAAGAAACCTTGTGCTTCCAGTTCCTAGTTGGAAGCTCACCCTGCTCTGCTCTATAACTAAAGTGAAAGTCAAGGGGAGCACTAGCCTCGATGTAAGGCCCTGAATATCCTTATAAAACGCGAGGCATGCAGCAGCAGCTCCTTGAGGCCTTCAACGCTGTTCTCCTTTAGTTTCACGGTAGTAAGCTTTCCAAGACTTCAAGGAACCTTACTTCAACACCCGTTTCGGTAACAGAACACTGCATAGAGCCAGGAAGCTCTTGAACTCCGTGTATGCTCCGTGTCAACCTAGAAATTGGAGACTGATGGCACAAGGCTTGTTTTCCCAATAGGAAAGCTCCGTTCATGCGGCCTCGAGGATACCTGAAAAGCATTGTTGTTGCCGGGGATTTAGTCACTGCCTGCCTGCTTCTGTGAAGAAAATGAGTTTTCCTGAAAGAAACCTTATGCTTCCAGTTCCTAGTTGGAAGCTCACCCTGCTCTGCTCTATAACTAAATGAAAGTCAAGGGGAGCACTAGCCTCGAGGTAATGCCCTGAATATCCTTACAATACGGGAGGCATGCAGCAGCTCCATGAGGCCTTCAACGCTGTTCTGCTTTAGTTTAACGGTAGTAAGCCTGCCAAGACTCCTAGAGACCTTACTTAAGCACCTGTTTGGGTATCAGAAAACTGCCTAGAGCCAGGAAGCTTTGGTCCTGCGTGTATGCTGCCTATCAACTTACAAACTGGAGACTGACGTCACAAGGCTTGTTTGCCCATTAAGAAAGCTCCGTTCATGCGGCCTCGAATAAACCTGAAAAGCACTGTTGTTGCCAGGGTTTTTGTCACTGCCGGCATGGTTCTGAGAAGATATTGACTTCTCCGGGAAGAAACCTTGTGCTGCCAGTTCCTAGTTGGAAGCTCACCCTGCTCTGCTCTATACCTAAAGTGAAAGTCAACGTGAGCCCAAGCCTGGAAGGAAGGCCCTGATTTGCCTTGCCAAACGGGAGGCATGGAGCAGCGCCATGAGGCCTTCTTCACTGTTCTGCTTTAGTTTCACGGTAGTAAGCTTTTCAAGACTGCTAGGGCCCTCTCTTCAGCAACCGTTTCGGTAACAGTACACTGAGTAGAGCCAAGAACCTCAGGGCCAGCTAAGCAACTTCAGCCCCGTAGGCCTTTGGGAACACCCCAGTGTTGGCTAGAGAAAGGCAACACACTGCACTCTTCCTTGGGAGAGCCAGATTACCTCAGCTATACACAAGATTCAGGAACACACTTCTAGAAGGTCCTCCATGCAATGGATGTAACCTCCTTCTCCTAGCTGAACTCTATTGAGAAAAACACTCTGCTTCTAATCCCTTTTCACCTTTTACACTTAGAGTCACGCATCCTCAAGGAGGTGGTCGGCTTGCATTCCAAGTAGAATTTCAGCACTGTTCTTGGTGGAACACTGCAGGTCTTTGGAAGAAGCACAGGCACCTAAGTCTCCCTGGCGCATCCTTAGTTTAGGCGCTTTGCTGCACGCAGAGAAGCAGTCGTAGAAAAAAGTTGAATCAGGGAAAGCCCCAGTGGGTGTCCTGAATCTCTTTTGACTTGTTAGCATCAACATGTCCTTATGCTGCGTGTCAATCTGGAAATGTGAGACTGAGACACAAATCTTGTTTTCCCATTTTGAAAGCTCCACTCATGCAGTCTCGAAGCTACCTGAAAAGCACTGTTGTTACCGTGCTTTTAGTTACTGCCGGCATGGCTCAGAGAAGAAACTGAGTTTTCTGGAAAGAAACCTTGCGCTTCCAGTTCCTAGTTGGAAGCTCACCCTGCTCTCCTCTATAGCAAAAGTGAACGTCAACGTGAGCACTAACCTCCAAGTAAGGCCCTGATTATCCTGGCAAATCGGGAGGCATGCAGCAGCTCCATGAGGCCTTCATCGCAGTTCTGCTTTAGTTTCACGGTAGTAAGCTTCCCAAGACTCCTAGGAAGCTTGCTTCAGCACCCGTTTCGGTAACAGAACACTGCCTAGAGCCAGGAAGCTCTGGTCCTCCGTGTATGCTGCGTGTCAACCTAGAAATTGGAGACTGATGGCACAAGGCTTGTTTTCCCATTAGGAAAGCTCCGTTCATGCGGCCTCGAGGATACCTGAAAAGCATTGTTGTTGCCGGGGATTTAGTCACTGCCTGCCTGCTTCTGCGAAGAAAATGAGTTTTCCCAAAAGAAACCTTGTGCTTCCAGTTCCTAGTTGGAAGCTCACCCTGCTCTGCTCTATAACTAAAGTGAAAGTCAAGGGGAGCACTAGCCTCGATGTAAGGCCCTGAATATCCTTATAAAACGCGAGGCATGCAGCAGCAGCTCCTTGAGGCCTTCAACGCTGTTCTCCTTTAGTTTCACGGTAGTAAGCTTCCCAAGACTCCTAGGAACCTTGCTTCAGCACCCGTTTCGGTAACAGAACACTGCCTAGAGCCAGGAAGCTCTGGTCCTCCGTGTATGCTGCGTGTCAACCTAGAAATTGGAGACTGATGGCACAAGGCTTGTTTTCCCAGTAGGAAAGCTCCGTTCATGCGGCCTCGAGGATACCTGAAAAGCATTGTTGTTGCCGGGGATTTAGTCACTGAGTGCCTGCTTCTGCGAAGAAAATGAGTTTTCCTGAAAGAAACCTTGTGCTGCCAGTTCCTAGTTGGAAGCTCACCCTGCTCTGCTCTATACCTAAAGTGAAAGTCAACGTGAGCCCAAGCCTCGAAGGAAGGCCCTGATTTGCCTTGCCAAACGGGAGGCATGGAGCAGCGCCATGAGGCCTTCTTCACTGTTCTGCTTTAGTTTCACGGTAGTAAGCTTTTCAAGACTCCTAGGGCCCTCTCTTCAGCAACCGTTTCGGTAACAGTACACTGAGTAGAGCCAAGAACCTCAGGGCCAGCTAAGCAACTTCAGCCCCGTAGGCCTTTGGGAACACCCCAGTGTTGGCTAGAGAAAGGCAACACACTGCACTCTTCCTTGGGAGAGCCAGATTACCTCAGCTATACACAAGATTCAGGAACACACTTCTAGAAGGTCCTCCATGCAATGGATGTAACCTCCTTCTCCTAGCTGAACTCTATTGAGAAAAACACTCTGCTTCTAATCCCTTTTCACCTTTTACACTTAGAGTCACGCATCCTCAAGGAGGTGGTCGGCTTGCATTCCAAGTAGAATTTCAGCACTGTTCTTGGTGGAACACTGCAGGTCTTTGGAAGAAGCACAGGCACCTAAGTCTCCCTCGCGCATCCTTAGTTTAGGCACTTTGCTGCACGCAGAGAAGCAGTCGTAGAAAAAAGTTGAATCAGGGAAAGCCCCAGTGGGTGTCCTGAATCTCTTTTGACTTGTTAGCATCAACATGTCCTTATGCTGCGTGTCAATCTGGAAATGTGAGACTGAGACACAAATCTTGTTTTCCCATTTTGAAAGCTCCACTCATGCAGTCTCGAAGCTACCTGAAAAGCACTGTTGTTACCGTGCTTTTAGTTACTGCCGGCATGGCTCAGAGAAGAAACTGAGTTTTCTCGAAAGAAACCTTGTGCTTCCAGTTCCTAGTTGGAAACTCACCCTGCTCTCCTCTATAGCAAAATTGAACGTCAACGTGAGCACTAACCTCCAAGTAAGGCCCTGATTATCCTTGCAAATCGGGAGGCATGCAGCAGCTCCATGAGGCCTTCATCGCGGTTCTGCTTTAGTTTCACGGTAGTAAGCTTCCCAAGACTCCTAGGAAGCTTGCTTCAGCACCCGTTTCGGTAACAGAACACTGCCTAGAGCCAGGAAGCTCTGGTCCTCCGTGTATGCCGCGTGTCAACCTAGAAATTGGAGACTGATGGCACAAGGCTTGTTTTCCCATTAGGAAAGCTCCGTTCATGCGGCCTCGAGGATACCTGAAAAGCATTGTTGTTGCCGGGGATTTAGTCACTGCCTGCCTGCTTCTGCGAAGAAAATGAGTTTTCCCAAAAGAAACCTTGTGCTTCCAGTTCCTAGTTGGAAGCTCACCCTGCTCTGCTCTATAACTAAAGTGAAAGTCAAGGGGAGCACTAGCCTCGATGTAAGGCCCTGAATATCCTTATAAAACGCGAGGCATGCAGCAGCAGCTCCTTGAGGCCTTCAACGCTGTTCTCCTTTAGTTTCACGGTAGTAAGCTTTCCAAGACTTCAAGGAACCTTACTTCAACACCCGTTTCGGTAACAGAACACTGCATAGAGCCAGGAAGCTCTTGAACTCCGTGTATGCTCCGTGTCAACCTAGAAATTGGAGACTGATGGCACAAGGCTTGTTTTCCCAATAGGAAAGCTCCGTTCATGCGGCCTCGAGGATACCTGAAAAGCATTGTTGTTGCCGGGGATTTAGTCACTGCCTGCCTGCTTCTGTGAAGAAAATGAGTTTTCCTGAAAGAAACCTTATGCTTCCAGTTCCTAGTTGGAAGCTCACCCTGCTCTGCTCTATAACTAAATGAAAGTCAAGGGGAGCACTAGCCTCGAGGTAATGCCCTGAATATCCTTACAATACGGGAGGCATGCAGCAGCTCCATGAGGCCTTCAACGCTGTTCTGCTTTAGTTTAACGGTAGTAAGCCTGCCAAGACTCCTAGAGACCTTACTTAAGCACCCGTTTGGGTATCAGAAAACTGCCTAGAGCCAGGAAGCTTTGGTCCTGCGTGTATGCTGCCTATCAACTTACAAACTGGAGACTGACGTCACAAGGCTTGTTTGCCCATTAAGAAAGCTCCGTTCATGCGGCCTCGAATAAACCTGAAAAGCACTGTTGTTGCCAGGGTTTTTGTCACTGCCGGCATGGTTCTGAGAAGATATTGACTTCTCCGGGAAGAAACCTTGTGCTGCCAGTTCCTAGTTGGAAGCTCACCCTGCTCTGCTCTATACCTAAAGTGAAAGTCAACGTGAGCCCAAGCCTGGAAGGAAGGCCCTGATTTGCCTTGCCAAACGGGAGGCATGGAGCAGCGCCATGAGGCCTTCTTCACTGTTCTGCTTTAGTTTCACGGTAGTAAGCTTTTCAAGACTGCTAGGGCCCTCTCTTCAGCAACCGTTTCGGTAACAGTACACTGAGTAGAGCCAAGAACCTCAGGGCCAGCTAAGCAACTTCAGCCCCGTAGGCCTTTGGGAACACCCCAGTGTTGGCTAGAGAAAGGCAACACACTGCACTCTTCCTTGGGAGAGCCAGATTACCTCAGCTATACACAAGATTCAGGAACACACTTCTAGAAGGTCCTCCATGCAATGGATGTAACCTCCTTCTCCTAGCTGAACTCTATTGAGAAAAACACTCTGCTTCTAATCCCTTTTCACCTTTTACACTTAGAGTCACGCATCCTCAAGGAGGTGGTCGGCTTGCATTCCAAGTAGAATTTCAGCACTGTTCTTGGTGGAACACTGCAGGTCTTTGGAAGAAGCACAGGCACCTAAGTCTCCCTGGCGCATCCTTAGTTTAGGCGCTTTGCTGCACGCAGAGAAGCAGTCGTAGAAAAAAGTTGAATCAGGGAAAGCCCCAGTGGGTGTCCTGAATCTCTTTTGACTTGTTAGCATCAACATGTCCTTATGCTGCGTGTCAATCTGGAAATGTGAGACTGAGACACAAATCTTGTTTTCCCATTTTGAAAGCTCCACTCATGCAGTCTCGAAGCTACCTGAAAAGCACTGTTGTTACCGTGCTTTTAGTTACTGCCGGCATGGCTCAGAGAAGAAACTGAGTTTTCTGGAAAGAAACCTTGCGCTTCCAGTTCCTAGTTGGAAGCTCACCCTGCTCTCCTCTATAGCAAAAGTGAACGTCAACGTGAGCACTAACCTCCAAGTAAGGCCCTGATTATCCTGGCAAATCGGGAGGCATGCAGCAGCTCCATGAGGCCTTCATCGCAGTTCTGCTTTAGTTTCACGGTAGTAAGCTTCCCAAGACTCCTAGGAAGCTTGCTTCAGCACCCGTTTCGGTAACAGAACACTGCCTAGAGCCAGGAAGCTCTGGTCCTCCGTGTATGCTGCGTGTCAACCTAGAAATTGGAGACTGATGGCACAAGGCTTGTTTTCCCATTAGGAAAGCTCCGTTCATGCGGCCTCGAGGATACCTGAAAAGCATTGTTGTTGCCGGGGATTTAGTCACTGCCTGCCTGCTTCTGCGAAGAAAATGAGTTTTCCCAAAAGAAACCTTGTGCTTCCAGTTCCTAGTTGGAAGCTCACCCTGCTCTGCTCTATAACTAAAGTGAAAGTCAAGGGGAGCACTAGCCTCGATGTAAGGCCCTGAATATCCTTATAAAACGCGAGGCATGCAGCAGCAGCTCCTTGAGGCCTTCAACGCTGTTCTCCTTTAGTTTCACGGTAGTAAGCTTCCCAAGACTCCTAGGAACCTTGCTTCAGCACCCGTTTCGGTAACAGAACACTGCCTAGAGCCAGGAAGCTCTGGTCCTCCGTGTATGCTGCGTGTCAACCTAGAAATTGGAGACTGATGGCACAAGGCTTGTTTTCCCAGTAGGAAAGCTCCGTTCATGCGGCCTCGAGGATACCTGAAAAGCATTGTTGTTGCCGGGGATTTAGTCACTGAGTGCCTGCTTCTGCGAAGAAAATGAGTTTTCCTGAAAGAAACCTTGTGCTGCCAGTTCCTAGTTGGAAGCTCACCCTGCTCTGCTCTATACCTAAAGTGAAAGTCAACGTGAGCCCAAGCCTCGAAGGAAGGCCCTGATTTGCCTTGCCAAACGGGAGGCATGGAGCAGCGCCATGAGGCCTTCTTCACTGTTCTGCTTTAGTTTCACGGTAGTAAGCTTTTCAAGACTCCTAGGGCCCTCTCTTCAGCAACCGTTTCGGTAACAGTACACTGAGTAGAGCCAAGAACCTCAGGGCCAGCTAAGCAACTTCAGCCCCGTAGGCCTTTGGGAACACCCCAGTGTTGGCTAGAGAAAGGCAACACACTGCACTCTTCCTTGGGAGAGCCAGATTACCTCAGCTATACACAAGATTCAGGAACACACTTCTAGAAGGTCCTCCATGCAATGGATGTAACCTCCTTCTCCTAGCTGAACTCTATTGAGAAAAACACTCTGCTTCTAATCCCTTTTCACCTTTTACACTTAGAGTCACGCATCCTCAAGGAGGTGGTCGGCTTGCATTCCAAGTAGAATTTCAGCACTGTTCTTGGTGGAACACTGCAGGTCTTTGGAAGAAGCACAGGCACCTAAGTCTCCCTCGCGCATCCTTAGTTTAGGCACTTTGCTGCACGCAGAGAAGCAGTCGTAGAAAAAAGTTGAATCAGGGAAAGCCCCAGTGGGTGTCCTGAATCTCTTTTGACTTGTTAGCATCAACATGTCCTTATGCTGCGTGTCAATCTGGAAATGTGAGACTGAGACACAAATCTTGTTTTCCCATTTTGAAAGCTCCACTCATGCAGTCTCGAAGCTACCTGAAAAGCACTGTTGTTACCGTGCTTTTAGTTACTGCCGGCATGGCTCAGAGAAGAAACTGAGTTTTCTCGAAAGAAACCTTGTGCTTCCAGTTCCTAGTTGGAAACTCACCCTGCTCTCCTCTATAGCAAAATTGAACGTCAACGTGAGCACTAACCTCCAAGTAAGGCCCTGATTATCCTTGCAAATCGGGAGGCATGCAGCAGCTCCATGAGGCCTTCATCGCGGTTCTGCTTTAGTTTCACGGTAGTAAGCTTCCCAAGACTCCTAGGAAGCTTGCTTCAGCACCCGTTTCGGTAACAGAACACTGCCTAGAGCCAGGAAGCTCTGGTCCTCCGTGTATGCCGCGTGTCAACCTAGAAATTGGAGACTGATGGCACAAGGCTTGTTTTCCCATTAGGAAAGCTCCGTTCATGCGGCCTCGAGGATACCTGAAAAGCATTGTTGTTGCCGGGGATTTAGTCACTGCCTGCCTGCTTCTGCGAAGAAAATGAGTTTTCCCAAAAGAAACCTTGTGCTTCCAGTTCCTAGTTGGAAGCTCACCCTGCTCTGCTCTATAACTAAAGTGAAAGTCAAGGGGAGCACTAGCCTCGATGTAAGGCCCTGAATATCCTTATAAAACGCGAGGCATGCAGCAGCAGCTCCTTGAGGCCTTCAACGCTGTTCTCCTTTAGTTTCACGGTAGTAAGCTTTCCAAGACTTCAAGGAACCTTACTTCAACACCCGTTTCGGTAACAGAACACTGCATAGAGCCAGGAAGCTCTTGAACTCCGTGTATGCTCCGTGTCAACCTAGAAATTGGAGACTGATGGCACAAGGCTTGTTTTCCCAATAGGAAAGCTCCGTTCATGCGGCCTCGAGGATACCTGAAAAGCATTGTTGTTGCCGGGGATTTAGTCACTGCCTGCCTGCTTCTGTGAAGAAAATGAGTTTTCCTGAAAGAAACCTTATGCTTCCAGTTCCTAGTTGGAAGCTCACCCTGCTCTGCTCTATAACTAAATGAAAGTCAAGGGGAGCACTAGCCTCGAGGTAATGCCCTGAATATCCTTACAATACGGGAGGCATGCAGCAGCTCCATGAGGCCTTCAACGCTGTTCTGCTTTAGTTTAACGGTAGTAAGCCTGCCAAGACTCCTAGAGACCTTACTTAAGCACCCGTTTGGGTATCAGAAAACTGCCTAGAGCCAGGAAGCTTTGGTCCTGCGTGTATGCTGCCTATCAACTTACAAACTGGAGACTGACGTCACAAGGCTTGTTTGCCCATTAAGAAAGCTCCGTTCATGCGGCCTCGAATAAACCTGAAAAGCACTGTTGTTGCCAGGGTTTTTGTCACTGCCGGCATGGTTCTGAGAAGATATTGACTTCTCCGGGAAGAAACCTTGTGCTGCCAGTTCCTAGTTGGAAGCTCACCCTGCTCTGCTCTATACCTAAAGTGAAAGTCAACGTGAGCCCAAGCCTGGAAGGAAGGCCCTGATTTGCCTTGCCAAACGGGAGGCATGGAGCAGCGCCATGAGGCCTTCTTCACTGTTCTGCTTTAGTTTCACGGTAGTAAGCTTTTCAAGACTGCTAGGGCCCTCTCTTCAGCAACCGTTTCGGTAACAGTACACTGAGTAGAGCCAAGAACCTCAGGGCCAGCTAAGCAACTTCAGCCCCGTAGGCCTTTGGGAACACCCCAGTGTTGGCTAGAGAAAGGCAACACACTGCACTCTTCCTTGGGAGAGCCAGATTACCTCAGCTATACACAAGATTCAGGAACACACTTCTAGAAGGTCCTCCATGCAATGGATGTAACCTCCTTCTCCTAGCTGAACTCTATTGAGAAAAACACTCTGCTTCTAATCCCTTTTCACCTTTTACACTTAGAGTCACGCATCCTCAAGGAGGTGGTCGGCTTGCATTCCAAGTAGAATTTCAGCACTGTTCTTGGTGGAACACTGCAGGTCTTTGGAAGAAGCACAGGCACCTAAGTCTCCCTGGCGCATCCTTAGTTTAGGCGCTTTGCTGCACGCAGAGAAGCAGTCGTAGAAAAAAGTTGAATCAGGGAAAGCCCCAGTGGGTGTCCTGAATCTCTTTTGACTTGTTAGCATCAACATGTCCTTATGCTGCGTGTCAATCTGGAAATGTGAGACTGAGACACAAATCTTGTTTTCCCATTTTGAAAGCTCCACTCATGCAGTCTCGAAGCTACCTGAAAAGCACTGTTGTTACCGTGCTTTTAGTTACTGCCGGCATGGCTCAGAGAAGAAACTGAGTTTTCTGGAAAGAAACCTTGCGCTTCCAGTTCCTAGTTGGAAGCTCACCCTGCTCTCCTCTATAGCAAAAGTGAACGTCAACGTGAGCACTAACCTCCAAGTAAGGCCCTGATTATCCTGGCAAATCGGGAGGCATGCAGCAGCTCCATGAGGCCTTCATCGCAGTTCTGCTTTAGTTTCACGGTAGTAAGCTTCCCAAGACTCCTAGGAAGCTTGCTTCAGCACCCGTTTCGGTAACAGAACACTGCCTAGAGCCAGGAAGCTCTGGTCCTCCGTGTATGCCGCGTGTCAACCTAGAAATTGGAGACTGATGGCACAAGGCTTGTTTTCCCATTAGGAAAGCTCCGTTCATGCGGCCTCGAGGATACCTGAAAAGCATTGTTGTTGCCGGGGATTTAGTCACTGCCTGCCTGCTTCTGCGAAGAAAATGAGTTTTCCCAAAAGAAACCTTGTGCTTCCAGTTCCTAGTTGGAAGCTCACCCTGCTCTGCTCTATAACTAAAGTGAAAGTCAAGGGGAGCACTAGCCTCGATGTAAGGCCCTGAATATCCTTATAAAACGCGAGGCATGCAGCAGCAGCTCCTTGAGGCCTTCAACGCTGTTCTCCTTTAGTTTCACGGTAGTAAGCTTCCCAAGACTCCTAGGAACCTTGCTTCAGCACCCGTTTCGGTAACAGAACACTGCCTAGAGCCAGGAAGCTCTGGTCCTCCGTGTATGCTGCGTGTCAACCTAGAAATTGGAGACTGATGGCACAAGGCTTGTTTTCCCAGTAGGAAAGCTCCGTTCATGCGGCCTCGAGGATACCTGAAAAGCATTGTTGTTGCCGGGGATTTAGTCACTGAGTGCCTGCTTCTGCGAAGAAAATGAGTTTTCCTGAAAGAAACCTTGTGCTGCCAGTTCCTAGTTGGAAGCTCACCCTGCTCTGCTCTATACCTAAAGTGAAAGTCAACGTGAGCCCAAGCCTCGAAGGAAGGCCCTGATTTGCCTTGCCAAACGGGAGGCATGGAGCAGCGCCATGAGGCCTTCTTCACTGTTCTGCTTTAGTTTCACGGTAGTAAGCTTTTCAAGACTGCTAGGGCCCTCTCTTCAGCAACCGTTTCGGTACCAGTACACTGAGTAGAGCCAAGAACCTCAGGGCCAGCTAAGCAACTTCAGCCCCGTAGGCCTTTGGGAACACCCCAGTGTTGGCTAGAGAAAGGCAACACACTGCACTCTTCCTTGGGAGAGCCAGATTACCTCAGCTATACACAGGATTCAGGAACACACTTCTAGAAGGTCCTCCATGCAATGGATGTAACCTCATTCTCCTAGCGGAACTCTATTGAGAAAAACACTCTGCTTCTAATCCCTTTTCACCTTTTACACTTAGAGTCAGGCATCCTCAAGGAGGTGGTCGGCTTGCATTCCAAGTAGAATTTCAGCACTGTTCTTGGTGGAACACTGCAGGTCTTTGGAAGAAGCACAGGCACCTAAGTCTCCCTCGCGCATCCTTAGTTTAGGCGCTTTGCTGCACGCAGAGAAGCAGTCGTAGAAAAAAGTTGAATCAGGGAAAGCCCCAGTGGGTGTCCTGAATCTCTTTTGACTTGTTAGCATCAACATGTCCTTATGCTGCGTGTCAATCTGGAAATGTGAGACTGAGACACAAATCTTGTTTTCCCATTTTGAAAGCTCCACTCATGCAGTCTCGAAGCTACCTGAAAAGCACTGTTGTTACCGTGCTTTTAGTTACTGCCGGCATGGCTCAGAGAAGAAACTGAGTTTTCTGGAAAGAAACCTTGCGCTTCCAGTTCCTAGTTGGAAGCTCACCCTGCTCTCCTCTATAGCAAAAGTGAACGTCAACGTGAGCACTAACCTCCAAGTAAGGCCCTGATTATCCTGGCAAATCGGGAGGCATGCAGCAGCTCCATGAGGCCTTCATCGCAGTTCTGCTTTAGTTTCACGGTAGTAAGCTTCCCAAGACTCCTAGGAAGCTTGCTTCAGCACTCGTTTCGGTAACAGAACACTGCCTAGAGCCAGGAAGCTCTGGTCCTCCGTGTATGCCGCGTGTCAACCTAGAAATTGGAGACTGATGGCACAAGGCTTGTTTTCCCATTAGGAAAGCTCCGTTCATGCGGCCTCGAGGATACCTGAAAAGCATTGTTGTTGCCGGGGATTTAGTCACTGCCTGCCTGCTTCTGCGAAGAAAATGAGTTTTCCCAAAAGAAACCTTGTGCTTCCAGTTCCTAGTTGGAAGCTCACCCTGCTCTGCTCTATAACTAAAGTGAAAGTCAAGGGGAGCACTAGCCTCGATGTAAGGCCCTGAATATCCTTATAAAACGCGAGGCATGCAGCAGCAGCTCCTTGAGGCCTTCAACGCTGTTCTCCTTTAGTTTCACGGTAGTAAGCTTTCCAAGACTTCAAGGAACCTTACTTCAACACCCGTTTCGGTAACAGAACACTGCATAGAGCCAGGAAGCTCTTGAACTCCGTGTATGCTCCGTGTCAACCTAGAAATTGGAGACTGATGGCACAAGGCTTGTTTTCCCAATAGGAAAGCTCCGTTCATGCGGCCTCGAGGATACCTGAAAAGCATTGTTGTTGCCGGGGATTTAGTCACTGCCTGCCTGCTTCTGTGAAGAAAATGAGTTTTCCTGAAAGAAACCTTATGCTTCCAGTTCCTAGTTGGAAGCTCACCCTGCTCTGCTCTATAACTAAATGAAAGTCAAGGGGAGCACTAGCCTCGAGGTAATGCCCTGAATATCCTTACAATACGGGAGGCATGCAGCAGCTCCATGAGGCCTTCAACGCTGTTCTGCTTTAGTTTAACGGTAGTAAGCCTGCCAAGACTCCTAGAGACCTTACTTAAGCACCTGTTTGGGTATCAGAAAACTGCCTAGAGCCAGGAAGCTTTGGTCCTGCGTGTATGCTGCCTATCAACTTACAAACTGGAGACTGACGTCACAAGGCTTGTTTGCCCATTAAGAAAGCTCCGTTCATGCGGCCTCGAATAAACCTGAAAAGCACTGTTGTTGCCAGGGTTTTTGTCACTGCCGGCATGGTTCTGAGAAGATATTGACTTCTCCGGGAAGAAACCTTGTGCTGCCAGTTCCTAGTTGGAAGCTCACCCTGCTCTGCTCTATACCTAAAGTGAAAGTCAACGTGAGCCCAAGCCTGGAAGGAAGGCCCTGATTTGCCTTGCCAAACGGGAGGCATGGAGCAGCGCCATGAGGCCTTCTTCACTGTTCTGCTTTAGTTTCACGGTAGTAAGCTTTTCAAGACTGCTAGGGCCCTCTCTTCAGCAACCGTTTCGGTAACAGTACACTGAGTAGAGCCAAGAACCTCAGGGCCAGCTAAGCAACTTCAGCCCCGTAGGCCTTTGGGAACACCCCAGTGTTGGCTAGAGAAAGGCAACACACTGCACTCTTCCTTGGGAGAGCCAGATTACCTCAGCTATACACAAGATTCAGGAACACACTTCTAGAAGGTCCTCCATGCAATGGATGTAACCTCCTTCTCCTAGCTGAACTCTATTGAGAAAAACACTCTGCTTCTAATCCCTTTTCACCTTTTACACTTAGAGTCACGCATCCTCAAGGAGGTGGTCGGCTTGCATTCCAAGTAGAATTTCAGCACTGTTCTTGGTGGAACACTGCAGGTCTTTGGAAGAAGCACAGGCACCTAAGTCTCCCTGGCGCATCCTTAGTTTAGGCGCTTTGCTGCACGCAGAGAAGCAGTCGTAGAAAAAAGTTGAATCAGGGAAAGCCCCAGTGGGTGTCCTGAATCTCTTTTGACTTGTTAGCATCAACATGTCCTTATGCTGCGTGTCAATCTGGAAATGTGAGACTGAGACACAAATCTTGTTTTCCCATTTTGAAAGCTCCACTCATGCAGTCTCGAAGCTACCTGAAAAGCACTGTTGTTACCGTGCTTTTAGTTACTGCCGGCATGGCTCAGAGAAGAAACTGAGTTTTCTGGAAAGAAACCTTGCGCTTCCAGTTCCTAGTTGGAAGCTCACCCTGCTCTCCTCTATAGCAAAAGTGAACGTCAACGTGAGCACTAACCTCCAAGTAAGGCCCTGATTATCCTGGCAAATCGGGAGGCATGCAGCAGCTCCATGAGGCCTTCATCGCAGTTCTGCTTTAGTTTCACGGTAGTAAGCTTCCCAAGACTCCTAGGAAGCTTGCTTCAGCACCCGTTTCGGTAACAGAACACTGCCTAGAGCCAGGAAGCTCTGGTCCTCCGTGTATGCTGCGTGTCAACCTAGAAATTGGAGACTGATGGCACAAGGCTTGTTTTCCCATTAGGAAAGCTCCGTTCATGCGGCCTCGAGGATACCTGAAAAGCATTGTTGTTGCCGGGGATTTAGTCACTGCCTGCCTGCTTCTGCGAAGAAAATGAGTTTTCCCAAAAGAAACCTTGTGCTTCCAGTTCCTAGTTGGAAGCTCACCCTGCTCTGCTCTATAACTAAAGTGAAAGTCAAGGGGAGCACTAGCCTCGATGTAAGGCCCTGAATATCCTTATAAAACGCGAGGCATGCAGCAGCAGCTCCTTGAGGCCTTCAACGCTGTTCTCCTTTAGTTTCACGGTAGTAAGCTTCCCAAGACTCCTAGGAACCTTGCTTCAGCACCCGTTTCGGTAACAGAACACTGCCTAGAGCCAGGAAGCTCTGGTCCTCCGTGTATGCTGCGTGTCAACCTAGAAATTGGAGACTGATGGCACAAGGCTTGTTTTCCCAGTAGGAAAGCTCCGTTCATGCGGCCTCGAGGATACCTGAAAAGCATTGTTGTTGCCGGGGATTTAGTCACTGAGTGCCTGCTTCTGCGAAGAAAATGAGTTTTCCTGAAAGAAACCTTGTGCTGCCAGTTCCTAGTTGGAAGCTCACCCTGCTCTGCTCTATACCTAAAGTGAAAGTCAACGTGAGCCCAAGCCTCGAAGGAAGGCCCTGATTTGCCTTGCCAAACGGGAGGCATGGAGCAGCGCCATGAGGCCTTCTTCACTGTTCTGCTTTAGTTTCACGGTAGTAAGCTTTTCAAGACTCCTAGGGCCCTCTCTTCAGCAACCGTTTCGGTAACAGTACACTGAGTAGAGCCAAGAACCTCAGGGCCAGCTAAGCAACTTCAGCCCCGTAGGCCTTTGGGAACACCCCAGTGTTGGCTAGAGAAAGGCAACACACTGCACTCTTCCTTGGGAGAGCCAGATTACCTCAGCTATACACAAGATTCAGGAACACACTTCTAGAAGGTCCTCCATGCAATGGATGTAACCTCCTTCTCCTAGCTGAACTCTATTGAGAAAAACACTCTGCTTCTAATCCCTTTTCACCTTTTACACTTAGAGTCACGCATCCTCAAGGAGGTGGTCGGCTTGCATTCCAAGTAGAATTTCAGCACTGTTCTTGGTGGAACACTGCAGGTCTTTGGAAGAAGCACAGGCACCTAAGTCTCCCTCGCGCATCCTTAGTTTAGGCACTTTGCTGCACGCAGAGAAGCAGTCGTAGAAAAAAGTTGAATCAGGGAAAGCCCCAGTGGGTGTCCTGAATCTCTTTTGACTTGTTAGCATCAACATGTCCTTATGCTGCGTGTCAATCTGGAAATGTGAGACTGAGACACAAATCTTGTTTTCCCATTTTGAAAGCTCCACTCATGCAGTCTCGAAGCTACCTGAAAAGCACTGTTGTTACCGTGCTTTTAGTTACTGCCGGCATGGCTCAGAGAAGAAACTGAGTTTTCTCGAAAGAAACCTTGTGCTTCCAGTTCCTAGTTGGAAACTCACCCTGCTCTCCTCTATAGCAAAATTGAACGTCAACGTGAGCACTAACCTCCAAGTAAGGCCCTGATTATCCTTGCAAATCGGGAGGCATGCAGCAGCTCCATGAGGCCTTCATCGCGGTTCTGCTTTAGTTTCACGGTAGTAAGCTTCCCAAGACTCCTAGGAAGCTTGCTTCAGCACCCGTTTCGGTAACAGAACACTGCCTAGAGCCAGGAAGCTCTGGTCCTCCGTGTATGCCGCGTGTCAACCTAGAAATTGGAGACTGATGGCACAAGGCTTGTTTTCCCATTAGGAAAGCTCCGTTCATGCGGCCTCGAGGATACCTGAAAAGCATTGTTGTTGCCGGGGATTTAGTCACTGCCTGCCTGCTTCTGCGAAGAAAATGAGTTTTCCCAAAAGAAACCTTGTGCTTCCAGTTCCTAGTTGGAAGCTCACCCTGCTCTGCTCTATAACTAAAGTGAAAGTCAAGGGGAGCACTAGCCTCGATGTAAGGCCCTGAATATCCTTATAAAACGCGAGGCATGCAGCAGCAGCTCCTTGAGGCCTTCAACGCTGTTCTCCTTTAGTTTCACGGTAGTAAGCTTTCCAAGACTTCAAGGAACCTTACTTCAACACCCGTTTCGGTAACAGAACACTGCATAGAGCCAGGAAGCTCTTGAACTCCGTGTATGCTCCGTGTCAACCTAGAAATTGGAGACTGATGGCACAAGGCTTGTTTTCCCAATAGGAAAGCTCCGTTCATGCGGCCTCGAGGATACCTGAAAAGCATTGTTGTTGCCGGGGATTTAGTCACTGCCTGCCTGCTTCTGTGAAGAAAATGAGTTTTCCTGAAAGAAACCTTATGCTTCCAGTTCCTAGTTGGAAGCTCACCCTGCTCTGCTCTATAACTAAATGAAAGTCAAGGGGAGCACTAGCCTCGAGGTAATGCCCTGAATATCCTTACAATACGGGAGGCATGCAGCAGCTCCATGAGGCCTTCAACGCTGTTCTGCTTTAGTTTAACGGTAGTAAGCCTGCCAAGACTCCTAGAGACCTTACTTAAGCACCCGTTTGGGTATCAGAAAACTGCCTAGAGCCAGGAAGCTTTGGTCCTGCGTGTATGCTGCCTATCAACTTACAAACTGGAGACTGACGTCACAAGGCTTGTTTGCCCATTAAGAAAGCTCCGTTCATGCGGCCTCGAATAAACCTGAAAAGCACTGTTGTTGCCAGGGTTTTTGTCACTGCCGGCATGGTTCTGAGAAGATATTGACTTCTCCGGGAAGAAACCTTGTGCTGCCAGTTCCTAGTTGGAAGCTCACCCTGCTCTGCTCTATACCTAAAGTGAAAGTCAACGTGAGCCCAAGCCTGGAAGGAAGGCCCTGATTTGCCTTGCCAAACGGGAGGCATGGAGCAGCGCCATGAGGCCTTCTTCACTGTTCTGCTTTAGTTTCACGGTAGTAAGCTTTTCAAGACTGCTAGGGCCCTCTCTTCAGCAACCGTTTCGGTAACAGTACACTGAGTAGAGCCAAGAACCTCAGGGCCAGCTAAGCAACTTCAGCCCCGTAGGCCTTTGGGAACACCCCAGTGTTGGCTAGAGAAAGGCAACACACTGCACTCTTCCTTGGGAGAGCCAGATTACCTCAGCTATACACAAGATTCAGGAACACACTTCTAGAAGGTCCTCCATGCAATGGATGTAACCTCCTTCTCCTAGCTGAACTCTATTGAGAAAAACACTCTGCTTCTAATCCCTTTTCACCTTTTACACTTAGAGTCACGCATCCTCAAGGAGGTGGTCGGCTTGCATTCCAAGTAGAATTTCAGCACTGTTCTTGGTGGAACACTGCAGGTCTTTGGAAGAAGCACAGGCACCTAAGTCTCCCTGGCGCATCCTTAGTTTAGGCGCTTTGCTGCACGCAGAGAAGCAGTCGTAGAAAAAAGTTGAATCAGGGAAAGCCCCAGTGGGTGTCCTGAATCTCTTTTGACTTGTTAGCATCAACATGTCCTTATGCTGCGTGTCAATCTGGAAATGTGAGACTGAGACACAAATCTTGTTTTCCCATTTTGAAAGCTCCACTCATGCAGTCTCGAAGCTACCTGAAAAGCACTGTTGTTACCGTGCTTTTAGTTACTGCCGGCATGGCTCAGAGAAGAAACTGAGTTTTCTGGAAAGAAACCTTGCGCTTCCAGTTCCTAGTTGGAAGCTCACCCTGCTCTCCTCTATAGCAAAAGTGAACGTCAACGTGAGCACTAACCTCCAAGTAAGGCCCTGATTATCCTGGCAAATCGGGAGGCATGCAGCAGCTCCATGAGGCCTTCATCGCAGTTCTGCTTTAGTTTCACGGTAGTAAGCTTCCCAAGACTCCTAGGAAGCTTGCTTCAGCACCCGTTTCGGTAACAGAACACTGCCTAGAGCCAGGAAGCTCTGGTCCTCCGTGTATGCTGCGTGTCAACCTAGAAATTGGAGACTGATGGCACAAGGCTTGTTTTCCCATTAGGAAAGCTCCGTTCATGCGGCCTCGAGGATACCTGAAAAGCATTGTTGTTGCCGGGGATTTAGTCACTGCCTGCCTGCTTCTGCGAAGAAAATGAGTTTTCCCAAAAGAAACCTTGTGCTTCCAGTTCCTAGTTGGAAGCTCACCCTGCTCTGCTCTATAACTAAAGTGAAAGTCAAGGGGAGCACTAGCCTCGATGTAAGGCCCTGAATATCCTTATAAAACGCGAGGCATGCAGCAGCAGCTCCTTGAGGCCTTCAACGCTGTTCTCCTTTAGTTTCACGGTAGTAAGCTTCCCAAGACTCCTAGGAACCTTGCTTCAGCACCCGTTTCGGTAACAGAACACTGCCTAGAGCCAGGAAGCTCTGGTCCTCCGTGTATGCTGCGTGTCAACCTAGAAATTGGAGACTGATGGCACAAGGCTTGTTTTCCCAGTAGGAAAGCTCCGTTCATGCGGCCTCGAGGATACCTGAAAAGCATTGTTGTTGCCGGGGATTTAGTCACTGAGTGCCTGCTTCTGCGAAGAAAATGAGTTTTCCTGAAAGAAACCTTGTGCTGCCAGTTCCTAGTTGGAAGCTCACCCTGCTCTGCTCTATACCTAAAGTGAAAGTCAACGTGAGCCCAAGCCTCGAAGGAAGGCCCTGATTTGCCTTGCCAAACGGGAGGCATGGAGCAGCGCCATGAGGCCTTCTTCACTGTTCTGCTTTAGTTTCACGGTAGTAAGCTTTTCAAGACTGCTAGGGCCCTCTCTTCAGCAACCGTTTCGGTACCAGTACACTGAGTAGAGCCAAGAACCTCAGGGCCAGCTAAGCAACTTCAGCCCCGTAGGCCTTTGGGAACACCCCAGTGTTGGCTAGAGAAAGGCAACACACTGCACTCTTCCTTGGGAGAGCCAGATTACCTCAGCTATACACAGGATTCAGGAACACACTTCTAGAAGGTCCTCCATGCAATGGATGTAACCTCATTCTCCTAGCGGAACTCTATTGAGAAAAACACTCTGCTTCTAATCCCTTTTCACCTTTTACACTTAGAGTCAGGCATCCTCAAGGAGGTGGTCGGCTTGCATTCCAAGTAGAATTTCAGCACTGTTCTTGGTGGAACACTGCAGGTCTTTGGAAGAAGCACAGGCACCTAAGTCTCCCTCGCGCATCCTTAGTTTAGGCGCTTTGCTGCACGCAGAGAAGCAGTCGTAGAAAAAAGTTGAATCAGGGAAAGCCCCAGTGGGTGTCCTGAATCTCTTTTGACTTGTTAGCATCAACATGTCCTTATGCTGCGTGTCAATCTGGAAATGTGAGACTGAGACACAAATCTTGTTTTCCCATTTTGAAAGCTCCACTCATGCAGTCTCGAAGCTACCTGAAAAGCACTGTTGTTACCGTGCTTTTAGTTACTGCCGGCATGGCTCAGAGAAGAAACTGAGTTTTCTGGAAAGAAACCTTGCGCTTCCAGTTCCTAGTTGGAAGCTCACCCTGCTCTCCTCTATAGCAAAAGTGAACGTCAACGTGAGCACTAACCTCCAAGTAAGGCCCTGATTATCCTGGCAAATCGGGAGGCATGCAGCAGCTCCATGAGGCCTTCATCGCAGTTCTGCTTTAGTTTCACGGTAGTAAGCTTCCCAAGACTCCTAGGAAGCTTGCTTCAGCACCCGTTTCGGTAACAGAACACTGCCTAGAGCCAGGAAGCTCTGGTCCTCCGTGTATGCCGCGTGTCAACCTAGAAATTGGAGACTGATGGCACAAGGCTTGTTTTCCCATTAGGAAAGCTCCGTTCATGCGGCCTCGAGGATACCTGAAAAGCATTGTTGTTGCCGGGGATTTAGTCACTGCCTGCCTGCTTCTGCGAAGAAAATGAGTTTTCCCAAAAGAAACCTTGTGCTTCCAGTTCCTAGTTGGAAGCTCACCCTGCTCTGCTCTATAACTAAAGTGAAAGTCAAGGGGAGCACTAGCCTCGATGTAAGGCCCTGAATATCCTTATAAAACGCGAGGCATGCAGCAGCAGCTCCTTGAGGCCTTCAACGCTGTTCTCCTTTAGTTTCACGGTAGTAAGCTTTCCAAGACTTCAAGGAACCTTACTTCAACACCCGTTTCGGTAACAGAACACTGCATAGAGCCAGGAAGCTCTTGAACTCCGTGTATGCTCCGTGTCAACCTAGAAATTGGAGACTGATGGCACAAGGCTTGTTTTCCCAATAGGAAAGCTCCGTTCATGCGGCCTCGAGGATACCTGAAAAGCATTGTTGTTGCCGGGGATTTAGTCACTGCCTGCCTGCTTCTGTGAAGAAAATGAGTTTTCCTGAAAGAAACCTTATGCTTCCAGTTCCTAGTTGGAAGCTCACCCTGCTCTGCTCTATAACTAAATGAAAGTCAAGGGGAGCACTAGCCTCGAGGTAATGCCCTGAATATCCTTACAATACGGGAGGCATGCAGCAGCTCCATGAGGCCTTCAACGCTGTTCTGCTTTAGTTTAACGGTAGTAAGCCTGCCAAGACTCCTAGAGACCTTACTTAAGCACCTGTTTGGGTATCAGAAAACTGCCTAGAGCCAGGAAGCTTTGGTCCTGCGTGTATGCTGCCTATCAACTTACAAACTGGAGACTGACGTCACAAGGCTTGTTTGCCCATTAAGAAAGCTCCGTTCATGCGGCCTCGAATAAACCTGAAAAGCACTGTTGTTGCCAGGGTTTTTGTCACTGCCGGCATGGTTCTGAGAAGATATTGACTTCTCCGGGAAGAAACCTTGTGCTGCCAGTTCCTAGTTGGAAGCTCACCCTGCTCTGCTCTATACCTAAAGTGAAAGTCAACGTGAGCCCAAGCCTGGAAGGAAGGCCCTGATTTGCCTTGCCAAACGGGAGGCATGGAGCAGCGCCATGAGGCCTTCTTCACTGTTCTGCTTTAGTTTCACGGTAGTAAGCTTTTCAAGACTGCTAGGGCCCTCTCTTCAGCAACCGTTTCGGTAACAGTACACTGAGTAGAGCCAAGAACCTCAGGGCCAGCTAAGCAACTTCAGCCCCGTAGGCCTTTGGGAACACCCCAGTGTTGGCTAGAGAAAGGCAACACACTGCACTCTTCCTTGGGAGAGCCAGATTACCTCAGCTATACACAAGATTCAGGAACACACTTCTAGAAGGTCCTCCATGCAATGGATGTAACCTCCTTCTCCTAGCTGAACTCTATTGAGAAAAACACTCTGCTTCTAATCCCTTTTCACCTTTTACACTTAGAGTCACGCATCCTCAAGGAGGTGGTCGGCTTGCATTCCAAGTAGAATTTCAGCACTGTTCTTGGTGGAACACTGCAGGTCTTTGGAAGAAGCACAGGCACCTAAGTCTCCCTGGCGCATCCTTAGTTTAGGCGCTTTGCTGCACGCAGAGAAGCAGTCGTAGAAAAAAGTTGAATCAGGGAAAGCCCCAGTGGGTGTCCTGAATCTCTTTTGACTTGTTAGCATCAACATGTCCTTATGCTGCGTGTCAATCTGGAAATGTGAGACTGAGACACAAATCTTGTTTTCCCATTTTGAAAGCTCCACTCATGCAGTCTCGAAGCTACCTGAAAAGCACTGTTGTTACCGTGCTTTTAGTTACTGCCGGCATGGCTCAGAGAAGAAACTGAGTTTTCTGGAAAGAAACCTTGCGCTTCCAGTTCCTAGTTGGAAGCTCACCCTGCTCTCCTCTATAGCAAAAGTGAACGTCAACGTGAGCACTAACCTCCAAGTAAGGCCCTGATTATCCTGGCAAATCGGGAGGCATGCAGCAGCTCCATGAGGCCTTCATCGCAGTTCTGCTTTAGTTTCACGGTAGTAAGCTTCCCAAGACTCCTAGGAAGCTTGCTTCAGCACCCGTTTCGGTAACAGAACACTGCCTAGAGCCAGGAAGCTCTGGTCCTCCGTGTATGCTGCGTGTCAACCTAGAAATTGGAGACTGATGGCACAAGGCTTGTTTTCCCATTAGGAAAGCTCCGTTCATGCGGCCTCGAGGATACCTGAAAAGCATTGTTGTTGCCGGGGATTTAGTCACTGCCTGCCTGCTTCTGCGAAGAAAATGAGTTTTCCCAAAAGAAACCTTGTGCTTCCAGTTCCTAGTTGGAAGCTCACCCTGCTCTGCTCTATAACTAAAGTGAAAGTCAAGGGGAGCACTAGCCTCGATGTAAGGCCCTGAATATCCTTATAAAACGCGAGGCATGCAGCAGCAGCTCCTTGAGGCCTTCAACGCTGTTCTCCTTTAGTTTCACGGTAGTAAGCTTCCCAAGACTCCTAGGAACCTTGCTTCAGCACCCGTTTCGGTAACAGAACACTGCCTAGAGCCAGGAAGCTCTGGTCCTCCGTGTATGCTGCGTGTCAACCTAGAAATTGGAGACTGATGGCACAAGGCTTGTTTTCCCAGTAGGAAAGCTCCGTTCATGCGGCCTCGAGGATACCTGAAAAGCATTGTTGTTGCCGGGGATTTAGTCACTGAGTGCCTGCTTCTGCGAAGAAAATGAGTTTTCCTGAAAGAAACCTTGTGCTGCCAGTTCCTAGTTGGAAGCTCACCCTGCTCTGCTCTATACCTAAAGTGAAAGTCAACGTGAGCCCAAGCCTCGAAGGAAGGCCCTGATTTGCCTTGCCAAACGGGAGGCATGGAGCAGCGCCATGAGGCCTTCTTCACTGTTCTGCTTTAGTTTCACGGTAGTAAGCTTTTCAAGACTCCTAGGGCCCTCTCTTCAGCAACCGTTTCGGTAACAGTACACTGAGTAGAGCCAAGAACCTCAGGGCCAGCTAAGCAACTTCAGCCCCGTAGGCCTTTGGGAACACCCCAGTGTTGGCTAGAGAAAGGCAACACACTGCACTCTTCCTTGGGAGAGCCAGATTACCTCAGCTATACACAAGATTCAGGAACACACTTCTAGAAGGTCCTCCATGCAATGGATGTAACCTCCTTCTCCTAGCTGAACTCTATTGAGAAAAACACTCTGCTTCTAATCCCTTTTCACCTTTTACACTTAGAGTCACGCATCCTCAAGGAGGTGGTCGGCTTGCATTCCAAGTAGAATTTCAGCACTGTTCTTGGTGGAACACTGCAGGTCTTTGGAAGAAGCACAGGCACCTAAGTCTCCCTCGCGCATCCTTAGTTTAGGCACTTTGCTGCACGCAGAGAAGCAGTCGTAGAAAAAAGTTGAATCAGGGAAAGCCCCAGTGGGTGTCCTGAATCTCTTTTGACTTGTTAGCATCAACATGTCCTTATGCTGCGTGTCAATCTGGAAATGTGAGACTGAGACACAAATCTTGTTTTCCCATTTTGAAAGCTCCACTCATGCAGTCTCGAAGCTACCTGAAAAGCACTGTTGTTACAGTGCTTTTAGTTACTGCCGGCATGGCTCAGAGAAGAAACTGAGTTTTCTCGAAAGAAACCTTGTGCTTCCAGTTCCTAGATGGAAACTCACCCTGCTCTCCTCTATAGCAAAATTGAACGTCAACGTGAGCACTAACCTCCAAGTAAGGCCCTGATTATCCTTGCAAATCGGGAGGCATGCAGCAGCTCCATGAGGCCTTCATCGCGGTTCTGCTTTAGTTTCACGGTAGTAAGCTTCCCAAGACTCCTAGGAAGCTTGCTTCAGCACCCGTTTCGGTAACAGAACACTGCCTAGAGCCAGGAAGCTCTGGTCCTCCGTGTATGCCGCGTGTCAACCTAGAAATTGGAGACTGATGGCACAAGGCTTGTTTTCCCATTAGGAAAGCTCCGTTCATGCGGCCTCGAGGATACCTGAAAAGCATTGTTGTTGCCGGGGATTTAGTCACTGCCTGCCTGCTTCTGCGAAGAAAATGAGTTTTCCCAAAAGAAACCTTGTGCTTCCAGTTCCTAGTTGGAAGCTCACCCTGCTCTGCTCTATAACTAAAGTGAAAGTCAAGGGGAGCACTAGCCTCGATGTAAGGCCCTGAATATCCTTATAAAACGCGAGGCATGCAGCAGCAGCTCCTTGAGGCCTTCAACGCTGTTCTCCTTTAGTTTCACGGTAGTAAGCTTTCCAAGACTTCAAGGAACCTTACTTCCACACCCGTTTCGGTAACAGAACACTGCATAGAGCCAGGAAGCTCTTGAACTCCGTGTATGCTCCGTGTCAACCTAGAAATTGGAGACTGATGGCACAAGGCTTGTTTTCCCAATAGGAAAGCTCCGTTCATGCGGCCTCGAGGATACCTGAAAAGCATTGTTGTTGCCGGGGATTTAGTCACTGCCTGCCTGCTTCTGTGAAGAAAATGAGTTTTCCTGAAAGAAACCTTATGCTTCCAGTTCCTAGTTGGAAGCTCACCCTGCTCTGCTCTATAACTAAATGAAAGTCAAGGGGAGCACTAGCCTCGAGGTAATGCCCTGAATATCCTTACAATACGGGAGGCATGCAGCAGCTCCATGAGGCCTTCAACGCTGTTCTGCTTTAGTTTAACGGTAGTAAGCCTGCCAAGACTCCTAGAGACCTTACTTAAGCACCCGTTTGGGTATCAGAAAACTGCCTAGAGCCAGGAAGCTTTGGTCCTGCGTGTATGCTGCCTATCAACTTACAAACTGGAGACTGACGTCACAAGGCTTGTTTGCCCATTAAGAAAGCTCCGTTCATGCGGCCTCGAATAAACCTGAAAAGCACTGTTGTTGCCAGGGTTTTTGTCACTGCCGGCATGGTTCTGAGAAGATATTGACTTCTCCGGGAAGAAACCTTGTGCTGCCAGTTCCTAGTTGGAAGCTCACCCTGCTCTGCTCTATACCTAAAGTGAAAGTCAACGTGAGCCCAAGCCTGGAAGGAAGGCCCTGATTTGCCTTGCCAAACGGGAGGCATGGAGCAGCGCCATGAGGCCTTCTTCACTGTTCTGCTTTAGTTTCACGGTAGTAAGCTTTTCAAGACTGCTAGGGCCCTCTCTTCAGCAACCGTTTCGGTAACAGTACACTGAGTAGAGCCAAGAACCTCAGGGCCAGCTAAGCAACTTCAGCCCCGTAGGCCTTTGGGAACACCCCAGTGTTGGCTAGAGAAAGGCAACACACTGCACTCTTCCTTGGGAGAGCCAGATTACCTCAGCTATACACAAGATTCAGGAACACACTTCTAGAAGGTCCTCCATGCAATGGATGTAACCTCCTTCTCCTAGCTGAACTCTATTGAGAAAAACACTCTGCTTCTAATCCCTTTTCACCTTTTACACTTAGAGTCACGCATCCTCAAGGAGGTGGTCGGCTTGCATTCCAAGTAGAATTTCAGCACTGTTCTTGGTGGAACACTGCAGGTCTTTGGAAGAAGCACAGGCACCTAAGTCTCCCTGGCGCATCCTTAGTTTAGGCGCTTTGCTGCACGCAGAGAAGCAGTTGTAGAAAAAAGTTGAATCAGGGAAAGCCCCAGTGGGTGTCCTGAATCTCTTTTGACTTGTTAGCATCAACATGTCCTTATGCTGCGTGTCAATCTGGAAATGTGAGACTGAGACACAAATCTTGTTTTCCCATTTTGAAAGCTCCACTCATGCAGTCTCGAAGCTACCTGAAAAGCACTGTTGTTACCGTGCTTTTAGTTACTGCCGGCATGGCTCAGAGAAGAAACTGAGTTTTCTGGAAAGAAACCTTGCGCTTCCAGTTCCTAGTTGGAAGCTCACCCTGCTCTCCTCTATAGCAAAAGTGAACGTCAACGTGAGCACTAACCTCCAAGTAAGGCCCTGATTATCCTGGCAAATCGGGAGGCATGCAGCAGCTCCATGAGGCCTTCATCGCAGTTCTGCTTTAGTTTCACGGTAGTAAGCTTCCCAAGACTCCTAGGAAGCTTGCTTCAGCACCCGTTTCGGTAACAGAACACTGCCTAGAGCCAGGAAGCTCTGGTCCTCCGTGTATGCCGCGTGTCAACCTAGAAATTGGAGACTGATGGCACAAGGCTTGTTTTCCCATTAGGAAAGCTCCGTTCATGCGGCCTCGAGGATACCTGAAAAGCATTGTTGTTGCCGGGGATTTAGTCACTGCCTGCCTGCTTCTGCGAAGAAAATGAGTTTTCCCAAAAGAAACCTTGTGCTTCCAGTTCCTAGTTGGAAGCTCACCCTGCTCTGCTCTATAACTAAAGTGAAAGTCAAGGGGAGCACTAGCCTCGATGTAAGGCCCTGAATATCCTTATAAAACGCGAGGCATGCAGCAGCAGCTCCTTGAGGCCTTCAACGCTGTTCTCCTTTAGTTTCACGGTAGTAAGCTTTCCAAGACTTCAAGGAACCTTACTTCAACACCCGTTTCGGTAACAGAACACTGCATAGAGCCAGGAAGCTCTTGAACTCCGTGTATGCTCCGTGTCAACCTAGAAATTGGAGACTGATGGCACAAGGCTTGTTTTCCCAATAGGAAAGCTCCGTTCATGCGGCCTCGAGGATACCTGAAAAGCATTGTTGTTGCCGGGGATTTAGTCACTGCCTGCCTGCTTCTGTGAAGAAAATGAGTTTTCCTGAAAGAAACCTTATGCTTCCAGTTCCTAGTTGGAAGCTCACCCTGCTCTGCTCTATAACTAAATGAAAGTCAAGGGGAGCACTAGCCTCGAGGTAATGCCCTGAATATCCTTACAATACGGGAGGCATGCAGCAGCTCCATGAGGCCTTCAACGCTGTTCTGCTTTAGTTTAACGGTAGTAAGCCTGCCAAGACTCCTAGAGACCTTACTTAAGCACCTGTTTGGGTATCAGAAAACTGCCTAGAGCCAGGAAGCTTTGGTCCTGCGTGTATGCTGCCTATCAACTTACAAACTGGAGACTGACGTCACAAGGCTTGTTTGCCCATTAAGAAAGCTCCGTTCATGCGGCCTCAAATAAACCTGAAAAGCACTGTTGTTGCCAGGGTTTTTGTCACTGCCGGCATGGTTCTGAGAAGATATTGACTTCTCCGGGAAGAAACCTTGTGCTGCCAGTTCCTAGTTGGAAGCTCACCCTGCTCTGCTCTATACCTAAAGTGAAAGTCAACGTGAGCCCAAGCCTGGAAGGAAGGCCCTGATTTGCCTTGCCAAACGGGAGGCATGGAGCAGCGCCATGAGGCCTTCTTCACTGTTCTGCTTTAGTTTCACGGTAGTAAGCTTTTCAAGACTGCTAGGGCCCTCTCTTCAGCAACCGTTTCGGTAACAGTACACTGAGTAGAGCCAAGAACCTCAGGGCCAGCTAAGCAACTTCAGCCCCGTAGGCCTTTGGGAACACCCCAGTGTTGGCTAGAGAAAGGCAACACACTGCACTCTTCCTTGGGAGAGCCAGATTACCTCAGCTATACACAAGATTCAGGAACACACTTCTAGAAGGTCCTCCATGCAATGGATGTAACCTCCTTCTCCTAGCTGAACTCTATTGAGAAAAACACTCTGCTTCTAATCCCTTTTCACCTTTTACACTTAGAGTCACGCATCCTCAAGGAGGTGGTCGGCTTGCATTCCAAGTAGAATTTCAGCACTGTTCTTGGTGGAACACTGCAGGTCTTTGGAAGAAGCACAGGCACCTAAGTCTCCCTGGCGCATCCTTAGTTTAGGCGCTTTGCTGCACGCAGAGAAGCAGTCGTAGAAAAAAGTTGAATCAGGGAAAGCCCCAGTGGGTGTCCTGAATCTCTTTTGACTTGTTAGCATCAACATGTCCTTATGCTGCGTGTCAATCTGGAAATGTGAGACTGAGACACAAATCTTGTTTTCCCATTTTGAAAGCTCCACTCATGCAGTCTCGAAGCTACCTGAAAAGCACTGTTGTTACCGTGCTTTTAGTTACTGCCGGCATGGCTCAGAGAAGAAACTGAGTTTTCTGGAAAGAAACCTTGCGCTTCCAGTTCCTAGTTGGAAGCTCACCCTGCTCTCCTCTATAGCAAAAGTGAACGTCAACGTGAGCACTAACCTCCAAGTAAGGCCCTGATTATCCTGGCAAATCGGGAGGCATGCAGCAGCTCCATGAGGCCTTCATCGCAGTTCTGCTTTAGTTTCACGGTAGTAAGCTTCCCAAGACTCCTAGGAAGCTTGCTTCAGCACCCGTTTCGGTAACAGAACACTGCCTAGAGCCAGGAAGCTCTGGTCCTCCGTGTATGCTGCGTGTCAACCTAGAAATTGGAGACTGATGGCACAAGGCTTGTTTTCCCATTAGGAAAGCTCCGTTCATGCGGCCTCGAGGATACCTGAAAAGCATTGTTGTTGCCGGGGATTTAGTCACTGCCTGCCTGCTTCTGCGAAGAAAATGAGTTTTCCCAAAAGAAACCTTGTGCTTCCAGTTCCTAGTTGGAAGCTCACCCTGCTCTGCTCTATAACTAAAGTGAAAGTCAAGGGGAGCACTAGCCTCGATGTAAGGCCCTGAATATCCTTATAAAACGCGAGGCATGCAGCAGCAGCTCCTTGAGGCCTTCAACGCTGTTCTCCTTTAGTTTCACGGTAGTAAGCTTCCCAAGACTCCTAGGAACCTTGCTTCAGCACCCGTTTCGGTAACAGAACACTGCCTAGAGCCAGGAAGCTCTGGTCCTCCGTGTATGCTGCGTGTCAACCTAGAAATTGGAGACTGATGGCACAAGGCTTGTTTTCCCAGTAGGAAAGCTCCGTTCATGCGGCCTCGAGGATACCTGAAAAGCATTGTTGTTGCCGGGGATTTAGTCACTGAGTGCCTGCTTCTGCGAAGAAAATGAGTTTTCCTGAAAGAAACCTTGTGCTGCCAGTTCCTAGTTGGAAGCTCACCCTGCTCTGCTCTATACCTAAAGTGAAAGTCAACGTGAGCCCAAGCCTCGAAGGAAGGCCCTGATTTGCCTTGCCAAACGGGAGGCATGGAGCAGCGCCATGAGGCCTTCTTCACTGTTCTGCTTTAGTTTCACGGTAGTAAGCTTTTCAAGACTCCTAGGGCCCTCTCTTCAGCAACCGTTTCGGTAACAGTACACTGAGTAGAGCCAAGAACCTCAGGGCCAGCTAAGCAACTTCAGCCCCGTAGGCCTTTGGGAACACCCCAGTGTTGGCTAGAGAAAGGCAACACACTGCACTCTTCCTTGGGAGAGCCAGATTACCTCAGCTATACACAAGATTCAGGAACACACTTCTAGAAGGTCCTCCATGCAATGGATGTAACCTCCTTCTCCTAGCTGAACTCTATTGAGAAAAACACTCTGCTTCTAATCCCTTTTCACCTTTTACACTTAGAGTCACGCATCCTCAAGGAGGTGGTCGGCTTGCATTCCAAGTAGAATTTCAGCACTGTTCTTGGTGGAACACTGCAGGTCTTTGGAAGAAGCACAGGCACCTAAGTCTCCCTCGCGCATCCTTAGTTTAGGCACTTTGCTGCACGCAGAGAAGCAGTCGTAGAAAAAAGTTGAATCAGGGAAAGCCCCAGTGGGTGTCCTGAATCTCTTTTGACTTGTTAGCATCAACATGTCCTTATGCTGCGTGTCAATCTGGAAATGTGAGACTGAGACACAAATCTTGTTTTCCCATTTTGAAAGCTCCACTCATGCAGTCTCGAAGCTACCTGAAAAGCACTGTTGTTACAGTGCTTTTAGTTACTGCCGGCATGGCTCAGAGAAGAAACTGAGTTTTCTCGAAAGAAACCTTGTGCTTCCAGTTCCTAGATGGAAACTCACCCTGCTCTCCTCTATAGCAAAATTGAACGTCAACGTGAGCACTAACCTCCAAGTAAGGCCCTGATTATCCTTGCAAATCGGGAGGCATGCAGCAGCTCCATGAGGCCTTCATCGCGGTTCTGCTTTAGTTTCACGGTAGTAAGCTTCCCAAGACTCCTAGGAAGCTTGCTTCAGCACCCGTTTCGGTAACAGAACACTGCCTAGAGCCAGGAAGCTCTGGTCCTCCGTGTATGCCGCGTGTCAACCTAGAAATTGGAGACTGATGGCACAAGGCTTGTTTTCCCATTAGGAAAGCTCCGTTCATGCGGCCTCGAGGATACCTGAAAAGCATTGTTGTTGCCGGGGATTTAGTCACTGCCTGCCTGCTTCTGCGAAGAAAATGAGTTTTCCCAAAAGAAACCTTGTGCTTCCAGTTCCTAGTTGGAAGCTCACCCTGCTCTGCTCTATAACTAAAGTGAAAGTCAAGGGGAGCACTAGCCTCGATGTAAGGCCCTGAATATCCTTATAAAACGCGAGGCATGCAGCAGCAGCTCCTTGAGGCCTTCAACGCTGTTCTCCTTTAGTTTCACGGTAGTAAGCTTTCCAAGACTTCAAGGAACCTTACTTCCACACCCGTTTCGGTAACAGAACACTGCATAGAGCCAGGAAGCTCTTGAACTCCGTGTATGCTCCGTGTCAACCTAGAAATTGGAGACTGATGGCACAAGGCTTGTTTTCCCAATAGGAAAGCTCCGTTCATGCGGCCTCGAGGATACCTGAAAAGCATTGTTGTTGCCGGGGATTTAGTCACTGCCTGCCTGCTTCTGTGAAGAAAATGAGTTTTCCTGAAAGAAACCTTATGCTTCCAGTTCCTAGTTGGAAGCTCACCCTGCTCTGCTCTATAACTAAATGAAAGTCAAGGGGAGCACTAGCCTCGAGGTAATGCCCTGAATATCCTTACAATACGGGAGGCATGCAGCAGCTCCATGAGGCCTTCAACGCTGTTCTGCTTTAGTTTAACGGTAGTAAGCCTGCCAAGACTCCTAGAGACCTTACTTAAGCACCCGTTTGGGTATCAGAAAACTGCCTAGAGCCAGGAAGCTTTGGTCCTGCGTGTATGCTGCCTATCAACTTACAAACTGGAGACTGACGTCACAAGGCTTGTTTGCCCATTAAGAAAGCTCCGTTCATGCGGCCTCGAATAAACCTGAAAAGCACTGTTGTTGCCAGGGTTTTTGTCACTGCCGGCATGGTTCTGAGAAGATATTGACTTCTCCGGGAAGAAACCTTGTGCTGCCAGTTCCTAGTTGGAAGCTCACCCTGCTCTGCTCTATACCTAAAGTGAAAGTCAACGTGAGCCCAAGCCTGGAAGGAAGGCCCTGATTTGCCTTGCCAAACGGGAGGCATGGAGCAGCGCCATGAGGCCTTCTTCA
Organism: Balaenoptera ricei; assembly: GCF_028023285.1. Classification (NCBI taxonomy): domain Eukaryota; kingdom Metazoa; phylum Chordata; class Mammalia; order Artiodactyla; family Balaenopteridae; genus Balaenoptera; species Balaenoptera ricei. The sequence continues at coordinate 40,430,236 of NC_082656.1, read as the reverse complement.
CTGTTCTGCTTTAGTTTCACGGTAGTAAGCTTTTCAAGACTGCTAGGGCCCTCTCTTCAGCAACCGTTTCGGTAACAGTACACTGAGTAGAGCCAAGAACCTCAGGGCCAGCTAAGCAACTTCAGCCCCGTAGGCCTTTGGGAACACCCCAGTGTTGGCTAGAGAAAGGCAACACACTGCACTCTTCCTTGGGAGAGCCAGATTACCTCAGCTATACACAAGATTCAGGAACACACTTCTAGAAGGTCCTCCATGCAATGGATGTAACCTCCTTCTCCTAGCTGAACTCTATTGAGAAAAACACTCTGCTTCTAATCCCTTTTCACCTTTTACACTTAGAGTCACGCATCCTCAAGGAGGTGGTCGGCTTGCATTCCAAGTAGAATTTCAGCACTGTTCTTGGTGGAACACTGCAGGTCTTTGGAAGAAGCACAGGCACCTAAGTCTCCCTGGCGCATCCTTAGTTTAGGCGCTTTGCTGCACGCAGAGAAGCAGTTGTAGAAAAAAGTTGAATCAGGGAAAGCCCCAGTGGGTGTCCTGAATCTCTTTTGACTTGTTAGCATCAACATGTCCTTATGCTGCGTGTCAATCTGGAAATGTGAGACTGAGACACAAATCTTGTTTTCCCATTTTGAAAGCTCCACTCATGCAGTCTCGAAGCTACCTGAAAAGCACTGTTGTTACCGTGCTTTTAGTTACTGCCGGCATGGCTCAGAGAAGAAACTGAGTTTTCTGGAAAGAAACCTTGCGCTTCCAGTTCCTAGTTGGAAGCTCACCCTGCTCTCCTCTATAGCAAAAGTGAACGTCAACGTGAGCACTAACCTCCAAGTAAGGCCCTGATTATCCTGGCAAATCGGGAGGCATGCAGCAGCTCCATGAGGCCTTCATCGCAGTTCTGCTTTAGTTTCACGGTAGTAAGCTTCCCAAGACTCCTAGGAAGCTTGCTTCAGCACCCGTTTCGGTAACAGAACACTGCCTAGAGCCAGGAAGCTCTGGTCCTCCGTGTATGCCGCGTGTCAACCTAGAAATTGGAGACTGATGGCACAAGGCTTGTTTTCCCATTAGGAAAGCTCCGTTCATGCGGCCTCGAGGATACCTGAAAAGCATTGTTGTTGCCGGGGATTTAGTCACTGCCTGCCTGCTTCTGCGAAGAAAATGAGTTTTCCCAAAAGAAACCTTGTGCTTCCAGTTCCTAGTTGGAAGCTCACCCTGCTCTGCTCTATAACTAAAGTGAAAGTCAAGGGGAGCACTAGCCTCGATGTAAGGCCCTGAATATCCTTATAAAACGCGAGGCATGCAGCAGCAGCTCCTTGAGGCCTTCAACGCTGTTCTCCTTTAGTTTCACGGTAGTAAGCTTTCCAAGACTTCAAGGAACCTTACTTCAACACCCGTTTCGGTAACAGAACACTGCATAGAGCCAGGAAGCTCTTGAACTCCGTGTATGCTCCGTGTCAACCTAGAAATTGGAGACTGATGGCACAAGGCTTGTTTTCCCAATAGGAAAGCTCCGTTCATGCGGCCTCGAGGATACCTGAAAAGCATTGTTGTTGCCGGGGATTTAGTCACTGCCTGCCTGCTTCTGTGAAGAAAATGAGTTTTCCTGAAAGAAACCTTATGCTTCCAGTTCCTAGTTGGAAGCTCACCCTGCTCTGCTCTATAACTAAATGAAAGTCAAGGGGAGCACTAGCCTCGAGGTAATGCCCTGAATATCCTTACAATACGGGAGGCATGCAGCAGCTCCATGAGGCCTTCAACGCTGTTCTGCTTTAGTTTAACGGTAGTAAGCCTGCCAAGACTCCTAGAGACCTTACTTAAGCACCTGTTTGGGTATCAGAAAACTGCCTAGAGCCAGGAAGCTTTGGTCCTGCGTGTATGCTGCCTATCAACTTACAAACTGGAGACTGACGTCACAAGGCTTGTTTGCCCATTAAGAAAGCTCCGTTCATGCGGCCTCAAATAAACCTGAAAAGCACTGTTGTTGCCAGGGTTTTTGTCACTGCCGGCATGGTTCTGAGAAGATATTGACTTCTCCGGGAAGAAACCTTGTGCTGCCAGTTCCTAGTTGGAAGCTCACCCTGCTCTGCTCTATACCTAAAGTGAAAGTCAACGTGAGCCCAAGCCTGGAAGGAAGGCCCTGATTTGCCTTGCCAAACGGGAGGCATGGAGCAGCGCCATGAGGCCTTCTTCACTGTTCTGCTTTAGTTTCACGGTAGTAAGCTTTTCAAGACTGCTAGGGCCCTCTCTTCAGCAACCGTTTCGGTAACAGTACACTGAGTAGAGCCAAGAACCTCAGGGCCAGCTAAGCAACTTCAGCCCCGTAGGCCTTTGGGAACACCCCAGTGTTGGCTAGAGAAAGGCAACACACTGCACTCTTCCTTGGGAGAGCCAGATTACCTCAGCTATACACAAGATTCAGGAACACACTTCTAGAAGGTCCTCCATGCAATGGATGTAACCTCCTTCTCCTAGCTGAACTCTATTGAGAAAAACACTCTGCTTCTAATCCCTTTTCACCTTTTACACTTAGAGTCACGCATCCTCAAGGAGGTGGTCGGCTTGCATTCCAAGTAGAATTTCAGCACTGTTCTTGGTGGAACACTGCAGGTCTTTGGAAGAAGCACAGGCACCTAAGTCTCCCTCGCGCATCCTTAGTTTAGGCGCTTTGCTGCACGCAGAGAAGCAGTCGTAGAAAAAAGTTGAATCAGGGAAAGCCCCAGTGGGTGTCCTGAATCTCTTTTGACTTGTTAGCATCAACATGTCCTTATGCTGCGTGTCAATCTGGAAATGTGAGACTGAGACACAAATCTTGTTTTCCCATTTTGAAAGCTCCACTCATGCAGTCTCGAAGCTACCTGAAAAGCACTGTTGTTACCGTGCTTTTAGTTACTGCCGGCATGGCTCAGAGAAGAAACTGAGTTTTCTGGAAAGAAACCTTGCGCTTCCAGTTCCTAGTTGGAAGCTCACCCTGCTCTCCTCTATAGCAAAAGTGAACGTCAACGTGAGCACTAACCTCCAAGTAAGGCCCTGATTATCCTGGCAAATCGGGAGGCATGCAGCAGCTCCATGAGGCCTTCATCGCAGTTCTGCTTTAGTTTCACGGTAGTAAGCTTCCCAAGACTCCTAGGAAGCTTGCTTCAGCACCCGTTTCGGTAACAGAACACTGCCTAGAGCCAGGAAGCTCTGGTCCTCCGTGTATGCTGCGTGTCAACCTAGAAATTGGAGACTGATGGCACAAGGCTTGTTTTCCCATTAGGAAAGCTCCGTTCATGCGGCCTCGAGGATACCTGAAAAGCATTGTTGTTGCCGGGGATTTAGTCACTGCCTGCCTGCTTCTGCGAAGAAAATGAGTTTTCCCAAAAGAAACCTTGTGCTTCCAGTTCCTAGTTGGAAGCTCACCCTGCTCTGCTCTATAACTAAAGTGAAAGTCAAGGGGAGCACTAGCCTCGATGTAAGGCCCTGAATATCCTTATAAAACGCGAGGCATGCAGCAGCAGCTCCTTGAGGCCTTCAACGCTGTTCTCCTTTAGTTTCACGGTAGTAAGCTTCCCAAGACTCCTAGGAACCTTGCTTCAGCACCCGTTTCGGTAACAGAACACTGCCTAGAGCCAGGAAGCTCTGGTCCTCCGTGTATGCTGCGTGTCAACCTAGAAATTGGAGACTGATGGCACAAGGCTTGTTTTCCCAGTAGGAAAGCTCCGTTCATGCGGCCTCGAGGATACCTGAAAAGCATTGTTGTTGCCGGGGATTTAGTCACTGAGTGCCTGCTTCTGCGAAGAAAATGAGTTTTCCTGAAAGAAACCTTGTGCTGCCAGTTCCTAGTTGGAAGCTCACCCTGCTCTGCTCTATACCTAAAGTGAAAGTCAACGTGAGCCCAAGCCTCGAAGGAAGGCCCTGATTTGCCTTGCCAAACGGGAGGCATGGAGCAGCGCCATGAGGCCTTCTTCACTGTTCTGCTTTAGTTTCACGGTAGTAAGCTTTTCAAGACTCCTAGGGCCCTCTCTTCAGCAACCGTTTCGGTAACAGTACACTGAGTAGAGCCAAGAACCTCAGGGCCAGCTAAGCAACTTCAGCCCCGTAGGCCTTTGGGAACACCCCAGTGTTGGCTAGAGAAAGGCAACACACTGCACTCTTCCTTGGGAGAGCCAGATTACCTCAGCTATACACAAGATTCAGGAACACACTTCTAGAAGGTCCTCCATGCAATGGATGTAACCTCCTTCTCCTAGCTGAACTCTATTGAGAAAAACACTCTGCTTCTAATCCCTTTTCACCTTTTACACTTAGAGTCACGCATCCTCAAGGAGGTGGTCGGCTTGCATTCCAAGTAGAATTTCAGCACTGTTCTTGGTGGAACACTGCAGGTCTTTGGAAGAAGCACAGGCACCTAAGTCTCCCTCGCGCATCCTTAGTTTAGGCACTTTGCTGCACGCAGAGAAGCAGTCGTAGAAAAAAGTTGAATCAGGGAAAGCCCCAGTGGGTGTCCTGAATCTCTTTTGACTTGTTAGCATCAACATGTCCTTATGCTGCGTGTCAATCTGGAAATGTGAGACTGAGACACAAATCTTGTTTTCCCATTTTGAAAGCTCCACTCATGCAGTCTCGAAGCTACCTGAAAAGCACTGTTGTTACCGTGCTTTTAGTTACTGCCGGCATGGCTCAGAGAAGAAACTGAGTTTTCTCGAAAGAAACCTTGTGCTTCCAGTTCCTAGTTGGAAACTCACCCTGCTCTCCTCTATAGCAAAATTGAACGTCAACGTGAGCACTAACCTCCAAGTAAGGCCCTGATTATCCTTGCAAATCGGGAGGCATGCAGCAGCTCCATGAGGCCTTCATCGCGGTTCTGCTTTAGTTTCACGGTAGTAAGCTTCCCAAGACTCCTAGGAAGCTTGCTTCAGCACCCGTTTCGGTAACAGAACACTGCCTAGAGCCAGGAAGCTCTGGTCCTCCGTGTATGCCGCGTGTCAACCTAGAAATTGGAGACTGATGGCACAAGGCTTGTTTTCCCATTAGGAAAGCTCCGTTCATGCGGCCTCGAGGATACCTGAAAAGCATTGTTGTTGCCGGGGATTTAGTCACTGCCTGCCTGCTTCTGCGAAGAAAATGAGTTTTCCCAAAAGAAACCTTGTGCTTCCAGTTCCTAGTTGGAAGCTCACCCTGCTCTGCTCTATAACTAAAGTGAAAGTCAAGGGGAGCACTAGCCTCGATGTAAGGCCCTGAATATCCTTATAAAACGCGAGGCATGCAGCAGCAGCTCCTTGAGGCCTTCAACGCTGTTCTCCTTTAGTTTCACGGTAGTAAGCTTTCCAAGACTTCAAGGAACCTTACTTCAACACCCGTTTCGGTAACAGAACACTGCATAGAGCCAGGAAGCTCTTGAACTCCGTGTATGCTCCGTGTCAACCTAGAAATTGGAGACTGATGGCACAAGGCTTGTTTTCCCAATAGGAAAGCTCCGTTCATGCGGCCTCGAGGATACCTGAAAAGCATTGTTGTTGCCGGGGATTTAGTCACTGCCTGCCTGCTTCTGTGAAGAAAATGAGTTTTCCTGAAAGAAACCTTATGCTTCCAGTTCCTAGTTGGAAGCTCACCCTGCTCTGCTCTATAACTAAATGAAAGTCAAGGGGAGCACTAGCCTCGAGGTAATGCCCTGAATATCCTTACAATACGGGAGGCATGCAGCAGCTCCATGAGGCCTTCAACGCTGTTCTGCTTTAGTTTAACGGTAGTAAGCCTGCCAAGACTCCTAGAGACCTTACTTAAGCACCCGTTTGGGTATCAGAAAACTGCCTAGAGCCAGGAAGCTTTGGTCCTGCGTGTATGCTGCCTATCAACTTACAAACTGGAGACTGACGTCACAAGGCTTGTTTGCCCATTAAGAAAGCTCCGTTCATGCGGCCTCGAATAAACCTGAAAAGCACTGTTGTTGCCAGGGTTTTTGTCACTGCCGGCATGGTTCTGAGAAGATATTGACTTCTCCGGGAAGAAACCTTGTGCTGCCAGTTCCTAGTTGGAAGCTCACCCTGCTCTGCTCTATACCTAAAGTGAAAGTCAACGTGAGCCCAAGCCTGGAAGGAAGGCCCTGATTTGCCTTGCCAAACGGGAGGCATGGAGCAGCGCCATGAGGCCTTCTTCACTGTTCTGCTTTAGTTTCACGGTAGTAAGCTTTTCAAGACTGCTAGGGCCCTCTCTTCAGCAACCGTTTCGGTAACAGTACACTGAGTAGAGCCAAGAACCTCAGGGCCAGCTAAGCAACTTCAGCCCCGTAGGCCTTTGGGAACACCCCAGTGTTGGCTAGAGAAAGGCAACACACTGCACTCTTCCTTGGGAGAGCCAGATTACCTCAGCTATACACAAGATTCAGGAACACACTTCTAGAAGGTCCTCCATGCAATGGATGTAACCTCCTTCTCCTAGCTGAACTCTATTGAGAAAAACACTCTGCTTCTAATCCCTTTTCACCTTTTACACTTAGAGTCACGCATCCTCAAGGAGGTGGTCGGCTTGCATTCCAAGTAGAATTTCAGCACTGTTCTTGGTGGAACACTGCAGGTCTTTGGAAGAAGCACAGGCACCTAAGTCTCCCTGGCGCATCCTTAGTTTAGGCGCTTTGCTGCACGCAGAGAAGCAGTCGTAGAAAAAAGTTGAATCAGGGAAAGCCCCAGTGGGTGTCCTGAATCTCTTTTGACTTGTTAGCATCAACATGTCCTTATGCTGCGTGTCAATCTGGAAATGTGAGACTGAGACACAAATCTTGTTTTCCCATTTTGAAAGCTCCACTCATGCAGTCTCGAAGCTACCTGAAAAGCACTGTTGTTACCGTGCTTTTAGTTACTGCCGGCATGGCTCAGAGAAGAAACTGAGTTTTCTGGAAAGAAACCTTGCGCTTCCAGTTCCTAGTTGGAAGCTCACCCTGCTCTCCTCTATAGCAAAAGTGAACGTCAACGTGAGCACTAACCTCCAAGTAAGGCCCTGATTATCCTGGCAAATCGGGAGGCATGCAGCAGCTCCATGAGGCCTTCATCGCAGTTCTGCTTTAGTTTCACGGTAGTAAGCTTCCCAAGACTCCTAGGAAGCTTGCTTCAGCACCCGTTTCGGTAACAGAACACTGCCTAGAGCCAGGAAGCTCTGGTCCTCCGTGTATGCTGCGTGTCAACCTAGAAATTGGAGACTGATGGCACAAGGCTTGTTTTCCCATTAGGAAAGCTCCGTTCATGCGGCCTCGAGGATACCTGAAAAGCATTGTTGTTGCCGGGGATTTAGTCACTGCCTGCCTGCTTCTGCGAAGAAAATGAGTTTTCCCAAAAGAAACCTTGTGCTTCCAGTTCCTAGTTGGAAGCTCACCCTGCTCTGCTCTATAACTAAAGTGAAAGTCAAGGGGAGCACTAGCCTCGATGTAAGGCCCTGAATATCCTTATAAAACGCGAGGCATGCAGCAGCAGCTCCTTGAGGCCTTCAACGCTGTTCTCCTTTAGTTTCACGGTAGTAAGCTTCCCAAGACTCCTAGGAACCTTGCTTCAGCACCCGTTTCGGTAACAGAACACTGCCTAGAGCCAGGAAGCTCTGGTCCTCCGTGTATGCTGCGTGTCAACCTAGAAATTGGAGACTGATGGCACAAGGCTTGTTTTCCCAGTAGGAAAGCTCCGTTCATGCGGCCTCGAGGATACCTGAAAAGCATTGTTGTTGCCGGGGATTTAGTCACTGAGTGCCTGCTTCTGCGAAGAAAATGAGTTTTCCTGAAAGAAACCTTGTGCTGCCAGTTCCTAGTTGGAAGCTCACCCTGCTCTGCTCTATACCTAAAGTGAAAGTCAACGTGAGCCCAAGCCTCGAAGGAAGGCCCTGATTTGCCTTGCCAAACGGGAGGCATGGAGCAGCGCCATGAGGCCTTCTTCACTGTTCTGCTTTAGTTTCACGGTAGTAAGCTTTTCAAGACTGCTAGGGCCCTCTCTTCAGCAACCGTTTCGGTACCAGTACACTGAGTAGAGCCAAGAACCTCAGGGCCAGCTAAGCAACTTCAGCCCCGTAGGCCTTTGGGAACACCCCAGTGTTGGCTAGAGAAAGGCAACACACTGCACTCTTCCTTGGGAGAGCCAGATTACCTCAGCTATACACAGGATTCAGGAACACACTTCTAGAAGGTCCTCCATGCAATGGATGTAACCTCATTCTCCTAGCGGAACTCTATTGAGAAAAACACTCTGCTTCTAATCCCTTTTCACCTTTTACACTTAGAGTCAGGCATCCTCAAGGAGGTGGTCGGCTTGCATTCCAAGTAGAATTTCAGCACTGTTCTTGGTGGAACACTGCAGGTCTTTGGAAGAAGCACAGGCACCTAAGTCTCCCTCGCGCATCCTTAGTTTAGGCGCTTTGCTGCACGCAGAGAAGCAGTCGTAGAAAAAAGTTGAATCAGGGAAAGCCCCAGTGGGTGTCCTGAATCTCTTTTGACTTGTTAGCATCAACATGTCCTTATGCTGCGTGTCAATCTGGAAATGTGAGACTGAGACACAAATCTTGTTTTCCCATTTTGAAAGCTCCACTCATGCAGTCTCGAAGCTACCTGAAAAGCACTGTTGTTACCGTGCTTTTAGTTACTGCCGGCATGGCTCAGAGAAGAAACTGAGTTTTCTGGAAAGAAACCTTGCGCTTCCAGTTCCTAGTTGGAAGCTCACCCTGCTCTCCTCTATAGCAAAAGTGAACGTCAACGTGAGCACTAACCTCCAAGTAAGGCCCTGATTATCCTGGCAAATCGGGAGGCATGCAGCAGCTCCATGAGGCCTTCATCGCAGTTCTGCTTTAGTTTCACGGTAGTAAGCTTCCCAAGACTCCTAGGAAGCTTGCTTCAGCACCCGTTTCGGTAACAGAACACTGCCTAGAGCCAGGAAGCTCTGGTCCTCCGTGTATGCCGCGTGTCAACCTAGAAATTGGAGACTGATGGCACAAGGCTTGTTTTCCCATTAGGAAAGCTCCGTTCATGCGGCCTCGAGGATACCTGAAAAGCATTGTTGTTGCCGGGGATTTAGTCACTGCCTGCCTGCTTCTGCGAAGAAAATGAGTTTTCCCAAAAGAAACCTTGTGCTTCCAGTTCCTAGTTGGAAGCTCACCCTGCTCTGCTCTATAACTAAAGTGAAAGTCAAGGGGAGCACTAGCCTCGATGTAAGGCCCTGAATATCCTTATAAAACGCGAGGCATGCAGCAGCAGCTCCTTGAGGCCTTCAACGCTGTTCTCCTTTAGTTTCACGGTAGTAAGCTTTCCAAGACTTCAAGGAACCTTACTTCAACACCCGTTTCGGTAACAGAACACTGCATAGAGCCAGGAAGCTCTTGAACTCCGTGTATGCTCCGTGTCAACCTAGAAATTGGAGACTGATGGCACAAGGCTTGTTTTCCCAATAGGAAAGCTCCGTTCATGCGGCCTCGAGGATACCTGAAAAGCATTGTTGTTGCCGGGGATTTAGTCACTGCCTGCCTGCTTCTGTGAAGAAAATGAGTTTTCCTGAAAGAAACCTTATGCTTCCAGTTCCTAGTTGGAAGCTCACCCTGCTCTGCTCTATAACTAAATGAAAGTCAAGGGGAGCACTAGCCTCGAGGTAATGCCCTGAATATCCTTACAATACGGGAGGCATGCAGCAGCTCCATGAGGCCTTCAACGCTGTTCTGCTTTAGTTTAACGGTAGTAAGCCTGCCAAGACTCCTAGAGACCTTACTTAAGCACCTGTTTGGGTATCAGAAAACTGCCTAGAGCCAGGAAGCTTTGGTCCTGCGTGTATGCTGCCTATCAACTTACAAACTGGAGACTGACGTCACAAGGCTTGTTTGCCCATTAAGAAAGCTCCGTTCATGCGGCCTCGAATAAACCTGAAAAGCACTGTTGTTGCCAGGGTTTTTGTCACTGCCGGCATGGTTCTGAGAAGATATTGACTTCTCCGGGAAGAAACCTTGTGCTGCCAGTTCCTAGTTGGAAGCTCACCCTGCTCTGCTCTATACCTAAAGTGAAAGTCAACGTGAGCCCAAGCCTGGAAGGAAGGCCCTGATTTGCCTTGCCAAACGGGAGGCATGGAGCAGCGCCATGAGGCCTTCTTCACTGTTCTGCTTTAGTTTCACGGTAGTAAGCTTTTCAAGACTGCTAGGGCCCTCTCTTCAGCAACCGTTTCGGTAACAGTACACTGAGTAGAGCCAAGAACCTCAGGGCCAGCTAAGCAACTTCAGCCCCGTAGGCCTTTGGGAACACCCCAGTGTTGGCTAGAGAAAGGCAACACACTGCACTCTTCCTTGGGAGAGCCAGATTACCTCAGCTATACACAAGATTCAGGAACACACTTCTAGAAGGTCCTCCATGCAATGGATGTAACCTCCTTCTCCTAGCTGAACTCTATTGAGAAAAACACTCTGCTTCTAATCCCTTTTCACCTTTTACACTTAGAGTCACGCATCCTCAAGGAGGTGGTCGGCTTGCATTCCAAGTAGAATTTCAGCACTGTTCTTGGTGGAACACTGCAGGTCTTTGGAAGAAGCACAGGCACCTAAGTCTCCCTGGCGCATCCTTAGTTTAGGCGCTTTGCTGCACGCAGAGAAGCAGTCGTAGAAAAAAGTTGAATCAGGGAAAGCCCCAGTGGGTGTCCTGAATCTCTTTTGACTTGTTAGCATCAACATGTCCTTATGCTGCGTGTCAATCTGGAAATGTGAGACTGAGACACAAATCTTGTTTTCCCATTTTGAAAGCTCCACTCATGCAGTCTCGAAGCTACCTGAAAAGCACTGTTGTTACCGTGCTTTTAGTTACTGCCGGCATGGCTCAGAGAAGAAACTGAGTTTTCTGGAAAGAAACCTTGCGCTTCCAGTTCCTAGTTGGAAGCTCACCCTGCTCTCCTCTATAGCAAAAGTGAACGTCAACGTGAGCACTAACCTCCAAGTAAGGCCCTGATTATCCTGGCAAATCGGGAGGCATGCAGCAGCTCCATGAGGCCTTCATCGCAGTTCTGCTTTAGTTTCACGGTAGTAAGCTTCCCAAGACTCCTAGGAAGCTTGCTTCAGCACCCGTTTCGGTAACAGAACACTGCCTAGAGCCAGGAAGCTCTGGTCCTCCGTGTATGCTGCGTGTCAACCTAGAAATTGGAGACTGATGGCACAAGGCTTGTTTTCCCATTAGGAAAGCTCCGTTCATGCGGCCTCGAGGATACCTGAAAAGCATTGTTGTTGCCGGGGATTTAGTCACTGCCTGCCTGCTTCTGCGAAGAAAATGAGTTTTCCCAAAAGAAACCTTGTGCTTCCAGTTCCTAGTTGGAAGCTCACCCTGCTCTGCTCTATAACTAAAGTGAAAGTCAAGGGGAGCACTAGCCTCGATGTAAGGCCCTGAATATCCTTATAAAACGCGAGGCATGCAGCAGCAGCTCCTTGAGGCCTTCAACGCTGTTCTCCTTTAGTTTCACGGTAGTAAGCTTCCCAAGACTCCTAGGAACCTTGCTTCAGCACCCGTTTCGGTAACAGAACACTGCCTAGAGCCAGGAAGCTCTGGTCCTCCGTGTATGCTGCGTGTCAACCTAGAAATTGGAGACTGATGGCACAAGGCTTGTTTTCCCAGTAGGAAAGCTCCGTTCATGCGGCCTCGAGGATACCTGAAAAGCATTGTTGTTGCCGGGGATTTAGTCACTGAGTGCCTGCTTCTGCGAAGAAAATGAGTTTTCCTGAAAGAAACCTTGTGCTGCCAGTTCCTAGTTGGAAGCTCACCCTGCTCTGCTCTATACCTAAAGTGAAAGTCAACGTGAGCCCAAGCCTCGAAGGAAGGCCCTGATTTGCCTTGCCAAACGGGAGGCATGGAGCAGCGCCATGAGGCCTTCTTCACTGTTCTGCTTTAGTTTCACGGTAGTAAGCTTTTCAAGACTGCTAGGGCCCTCTCTTCAGCAACCGTTTCGGTACCAGTACACTGAGTAGAGCCAAGAACCTCAGGGCCAGCTAAGCAACTTCAGCCCCGTAGGCCTTTGGGAACACCCCAGTGTTGGCTAGAGAAAGGCAACACACTGCACTCTTCCTTGGGAGAGCCAGATTACCTCAGCTATACACAGGATTCAGGAACACACTTCTAGAAGGTCCTCCATGCAATGGATGTAACCTCCTTCTCCTAGCTGAACTCTATTGAGAAAAACACTCTGCTTCTAATCCCTTTTCACCTTTTACACTTAGAGTCACGCATCCTCAAGGAGGTGGTCGGCTTGCATTCCAAGTAGAATTTCAGCACTGTTCTTGGTGGAACACTGCAGGTCTTTGGAAGAAGCACAGGCACCTAAGTCTCCCTCGCGCATCCTTAGTTTAGGCACTTTGCTGCACGCAGAGAAGCAGTCGTAGAAAAAAGTTGAATCAGGGAAAGCCCCAGTGGGTGTCCTGAATCTCTTTTGACTTGTTAGCATCAACATGTCCTTATGCTGCGTGTCAATCTGGAAATGTGAGACTGAGACACAAATCTTGTTTTCCCATTTTGAAAGCTCCACTCATGCAGTCTCGAAGCTACCTGAAAAGCACTGTTGTTACCGTGCTTTTAGTTACTGCCGGCATGGCTCAGAGAAGAAACTGAGTTTTCTCGAAAGAAACCTTGTGCTTCCAGTTCCTAGTTGGAAACTCACCCTGCTCTCCTCTATAGCAAAATTGAACGTCAACGTGAGCACTAACCTCCAAGTAAGGCCCTGATTATCCTTGCAAATCGGGAGGCATGCAGCAGCTCCATGAGGCCTTCATCGCGGTTCTGCTTTAGTTTCACGGTAGTAAGCTTCCCAAGACTCCTAGGAAGCTTGCTTCAGCACCCGTTTCGGTAACAGAACACTGCCTAGAGCCAGGAAGCTCTGGTCCTCCGTGTATGCCGCGTGTCAACCTAGAAATTGGAGACTGATGGCACAAGGCTTGTTTTCCCATTAGGAAAGCTCCGTTCATGCGGCCTCGAGGATACCTGAAAAGCATTGTTGTTGCCGGGGATTTAGTCACTGCCTGCCTGCTTCTGCGAAGAAAATGAGTTTTCCCAAAAGAAACCTTGTGCTTCCAGTTCCTAGTTGGAAGCTCACCCTGCTCTGCTCTATAACTAAAGTGAAAGTCAAGGGGAGCACTAGCCTCGATGTAAGGCCCTGAATATCCTTATAAAACGCGAGGCATGCAGCAGCAGCTCCTTGAGGCCTTCAACGCTGTTCTCCTTTAGTTTCACGGTAGTAAGCTTTCCAAGACTTCAAGGAACCTTACTTCAACACCCGTTTCGGTAACAGAACACTGCATAGAGCCAGGAAGCTCTTGAACTCCGTGTATGCTCCGTGTCAACCTAGAAATTGGAGACTGATGGCACAAGGCTTGTTTTCCCAATAGGAAAGCTCCGTTCATGCGGCCTCGAGGATACCTGAAAAGCATTGTTGTTGCCGGGGATTTAGTCACTGCCTGCCTGCTTCTGTGAAGAAAATGAGTTTTCCTGAAAGAAACCTTATGCTTCCAGTTCCTAGTTGGAAGCTCACCCTGCTCTGCTCTATAACTAAATGAAAGTCAAGGGGAGCACTAGCCTCGAGGTAATGCCCTGAATATCCTTACAATACGGGAGGCATGCAGCAGCTCCATGAGGCCTTCAACGCTGTTCTGCTTTAGTTTAACGGTAGTAAGCCTGCCAAGACTCCTAGAGACCTTACTTAAGCACCCGTTTGGGTATCAGAAAACTGCCTAGAGCCAGGAAGCTTTGGTCCTGCGTGTATGCTGCCTATCAACTTACAAACTGGAGACTGACGTCACAAGGCTTGTTTGCCCATTAAGAAAGCTCCGTTCATGCGGCCTCGAATAAACCTGAAAAGCACTGTTGTTGCCAGGGTTTTTGTCACTGCCGGCATGGTTCTGAGAAGATATTGACTTCTCCGGGAAGAAACCTTGTGCTGCCAGTTCCTAGTTGGAAGCTCACCCTGCTCTGCTCTATACCTAAAGTGAAAGTCAACGTGAGCCCAAGCCTGGAAGGAAGGCCCTGATTTGCCTTGCCAAACGGGAGGCATGGAGCAGCGCCATGAGGCCTTCTTCACTGTTCTGCTTTAGTTTCACGGTAGTAAGCTTTTCAAGACTGCTAGGGCCCTCTCTTCAGCAACCGTTTCGGTAACAGTACACTGAGTAGAGCCAAGAACCTCAGGGCCAGCTAAGCAACTTCAGCCCCGTAGGCCTTTGGGAACACCCCAGTGTTGGCTAGAGAAAGGCAACACACTGCACTCTTCCTTGGGAGAGCCAGATTACCTCAGCTATACACAAGATTCAGGAACACACTTCTAGAAGGTCCTCCATGCAATGGATGTAACCTCCTTCTCCTAGCTGAACTCTATTGAGAAAAACACTCTGCTTCTAATCCCTTTTCACCTTTTACACTTAGAGTCACGCATCCTCAAGGAGGTGGTCGGCTTGCATTCCAAGTAGAATTTCAGCACTGTTCTTGGTGGAACACTGCAGGTCTTTGGAAGAAGCACAGGCACCTAAGTCTCCCTGGCGCATCCTTAGTTTAGGCGCTTTGCTGCACGCAGAGAAGCAGTCGTAGAAAAAAGTTGAATCAGGGAAAGCCCCAGTGGGTGTCCTGAATCTCTTTTGACTTGTTAGCATCAACATGTCCTTATGCTGCGTGTCAATCTGGAAATGTGAGACTGAGACACAAATCTTGTTTTCCCATTTTGAAAGCTCCACTCATGCAGTCTCGAAGCTACCTGAAAAGCACTGTTGTTACCGTGCTTTTAGTTACTGCCGGCATGGCTCAGAGAAGAAACTGAGTTTTCTGGAAAGAAACCTTGCGCTTCCAGTTCCTAGTTGGAAGCTCACCCTGCTCTCCTCTATAGCAAAAGTGAACGTCAACGTGAGCACTAACCTCCAAGTAAGGCCCTGATTATCCTGGCAAATCGGGAGGCATGCAGCAGCTCCATGAGGCCTTCATCGCAGTTCTGCTTTAGTTTCACGGTAGTAAGCTTCCCAAGACTCCTAGGAAGCTTGCTTCAGCACCCGTTTCGGTAACAGAACACTGCCTAGAGCCAGGAAGCTCTGGTCCTCCGTGTATGCTGCGTGTCAACCTAGAAATTGGAGACTGATGGCACAAGGCTTGTTTTCCCATTAGGAAAGCTCCGTTCATGCGGCCTCGAGGATACCTGAAAAGCATTGTTGTTGCCGGGGATTTAGTCACTGCCTGCCTGCTTCTGCGAAGAAAATGAGTTTTCCCAAAAGAAACCTTGTGCTTCCAGTTCCTAGTTGGAAGCTCACCCTGCTCTGCTCTATAACTAAAGTGAAAGTCAAGGGGAGCACTAGCCTCGATGTAAGGCCCTGAATATCCTTATAAAACGCGAGGCATGCAGCAGCAGCTCCTTGAGGCCTTCAACGCTGTTCTCCTTTAGTTTCACGGTAGTAAGCTTCCCAAGACTCCTAGGAACCTTGCTTCAGCACCCGTTTCGGTAACAGAACACTGCCTAGAGCCAGGAAGCTCTGGTCCTCCGTGTATGCTGCGTGTCAACCTAGAAATTGGAGACTGATGGCACAAGGCTTGTTTTCCCAGTAGGAAAGCTCCGTTCATGCGGCCTCGAGGATACCTGAAAAGCATTGTTGTTGCCGGGGATTTAGTCACTGAGTGCCTGCTTCTGCGAAGAAAATGAGTTTTCCTGAAAGAAACCTTGTGCTGCCAGTTCCTAGTTGGAAGCTCACCCTGCTCTGCTCTATACCTAAAGTGAAAGTCAACGTGAGCCCAAGCCTCGAAGGAAGGCCCTGATTTGCCTTGCCAAACGGGAGGCATGGAGCAGCGCCATGAGGCCTTCTTCACTGTTCTGCTTTAGTTTCACGGTAGTAAGCTTTTCAAGACTGCTAGGGCCCTCTCTTCAGCAACCGTTTCGGTACCAGTACACTGAGTAGAGCCAAGAACCTCAGGGCCAGCTAAGCAACTTCAGCCCCGTAGGCCTTTGGGAACACCCCAGTGTTGGCTAGAGAAAGGCAACACACTGCACTCTTCCTTGGGAGAGCCAGATTACCTCAGCTATACACAGGATTCAGGAACACACTTCTAGAAGGTCCTCCATGCAATGGATGTAACCTCATTCTCCTAGCGGAACTCTATTGAGAAAAACACTCTGCTTCTAATCCCTTTTCACCTTTTACACTTAGAGTCAGGCATCCTCAAGGAGGTGGTCGGCTTGCATTCCAAGTAGAATTTCAGCACTGTTCTTGGTGGAACACTGCAGGTCTTTGGAAGAAGCACAGGCACCTAAGTCTCCCTCGCGCATCCTTAGTTTAGGCGCTTTGCTGCACGCAGAGAAGCAGTCGTAGAAAAAAGTTGAATCAGGGAAAGCCCCAGTGGGTGTCCTGAATCTCTTTTGACTTGTTAGCATCAACATGTCCTTATGCTGCGTGTCAATCTGGAAATGTGAGACTGAGACACAAATCTTGTTTTCCCATTTTGAAAGCTCCACTCATGCAGTCTCGAA
Source organism: Balaenoptera ricei (assembly GCF_028023285.1). Taxonomy (NCBI): domain Eukaryota; kingdom Metazoa; phylum Chordata; class Mammalia; order Artiodactyla; family Balaenopteridae; genus Balaenoptera; species Balaenoptera ricei. Next base: position 40,413,797 of record NC_082656.1, on the reverse strand, counting down.
GCTACCTGAAAAGCACTGTTGTTACCGTGCTTTTAGTTACTGCCGGCATGGCTCAGAGAAGAAACTGAGTTTTCTGGAAAGAAACCTTGCGCTTCCAGTTCCTAGTTGGAAGCTCACCCTGCTCTCCTCTATAGCAAAAGTGAACGTCAACGTGAGCACTAACCTCCAAGTAAGGCCCTGATTATCCTGGCAAATCGGGAGGCATGCAGCAGCTCCATGAGGCCTTCATCGCAGTTCTGCTTTAGTTTCACGGTAGTAAGCTTCCCAAGACTCCTAGGAAGCTTGCTTCAGCACCCGTTTCGGTAACAGAACACTGCCTAGAGCCAGGAAGCTCTGGTCCTCCGTGTATGCCGCGTGTCAACCTAGAAATTGGAGACTGATGGCACAAGGCTTGTTTTCCCATTAGGAAAGCTCCGTTCATGCGGCCTCGAGGATACCTGAAAAGCATTGTTGTTGCCGGGGATTTAGTCACTGCCTGCCTGCTTCTGCGAAGAAAATGAGTTTTCCCAAAAGAAACCTTGTGCTTCCAGTTCCTAGTTGGAAGCTCACCCTGCTCTGCTCTATAACTAAAGTGAAAGTCAAGGGGAGCACTAGCCTCGATGTAAGGCCCTGAATATCCTTATAAAACGCGAGGCATGCAGCAGCAGCTCCTTGAGGCCTTCAACGCTGTTCTCCTTTAGTTTCACGGTAGTAAGCTTTCCAAGACTTCAAGGAACCTTACTTCAACACCCGTTTCGGTAACAGAACACTGCATAGAGCCAGGAAGCTCTTGAACTCCGTGTATGCTCCGTGTCAACCTAGAAATTGGAGACTGATGGCACAAGGCTTGTTTTCCCAATAGGAAAGCTCCGTTCATGCGGCCTCGAGGATACCTGAAAAGCATTGTTGTTGCCGGGGATTTAGTCACTGCCTGCCTGCTTCTGTGAAGAAAATGAGTTTTCCTGAAAGAAACCTTATGCTTCCAGTTCCTAGTTGGAAGCTCACCCTGCTCTGCTCTATAACTAAATGAAAGTCAAGGGGAGCACTAGCCTCGAGGTAATGCCCTGAATATCCTTACAATACGGGAGGCATGCAGCAGCTCCATGAGGCCTTCAACGCTGTTCTGCTTTAGTTTAACGGTAGTAAGCCTGCCAAGACTCCTAGAGACCTTACTTAAGCACCTGTTTGGGTATCAGAAAACTGCCTAGAGCCAGGAAGCTTTGGTCCTGCGTGTATGCTGCCTATCAACTTACAAACTGGAGACTGACGTCACAAGGCTTGTTTGCCCATTAAGAAAGCTCCGTTCATGCGGCCTCGAATAAACCTGAAAAGCACTGTTGTTGCCAGGGTTTTTGTCACTGCCGGCATGGTTCTGAGAAGATATTGACTTCTCCGGGAAGAAACCTTGTGCTGCCAGTTCCTAGTTGGAAGCTCACCCTGCTCTGCTCTATACCTAAAGTGAAAGTCAACGTGAGCCCAAGCCTGGAAGGAAGGCCCTGATTTGCCTTGCCAAACGGGAGGCATGGAGCAGCGCCATGAGGCCTTCTTCACTGTTCTGCTTTAGTTTCACGGTAGTAAGCTTTTCAAGACTGCTAGGGCCCTCTCTTCAGCAACCGTTTCGGTAACAGTACACTGAGTAGAGCCAAGAACCTCAGGGCCAGCTAAGCAACTTCAGCCCCGTAGGCCTTTGGGAACACCCCAGTGTTGGCTAGAGAAAGGCAACACACTGCACTCTTCCTTGGGAGAGCCAGATTACCTCAGCTATACACAAGATTCAGGAACACACTTCTAGAAGGTCCTCCATGCAATGGATGTAACCTCCTTCTCCTAGCTGAACTCTATTGAGAAAAACACTCTGCTTCTAATCCCTTTTCACCTTTTACACTTAGAGTCACGCATCCTCAAGGAGGTGGTCGGCTTGCATTCCAAGTAGAATTTCAGCACTGTTCTTGGTGGAACACTGCAGGTCTTTGGAAGAAGCACAGGCACCTAAGTCTCCCTGGCGCATCCTTAGTTTAGGCGCTTTGCTGCACGCAGAGAAGCAGTCGTAGAAAAAAGTTGAATCAGGGAAAGCCCCAGTGGGTGTCCTGAATCTCTTTTGACTTGTTAGCATCAACATGTCCTTATGCTGCGTGTCAATCTGGAAATGTGAGACTGAGACACAAATCTTGTTTTCCCATTTTGAAAGCTCCACTCATGCAGTCTCGAAGCTACCTGAAAAGCACTGTTGTTACCGTGCTTTTAGTTACTGCCGGCATGGCTCAGAGAAGAAACTGAGTTTTCTGGAAAGAAACCTTGCGCTTCCAGTTCCTAGTTGGAAGCTCACCCTGCTCTCCTCTATAGCAAAAGTGAACGTCAACGTGAGCACTAACCTCCAAGTAAGGCCCTGATTATCCTGGCAAATCGGGAGGCATGCAGCAGCTCCATGAGGCCTTCATCGCAGTTCTGCTTTAGTTTCACGGTAGTAAGCTTCCCAAGACTCCTAGGAAGCTTGCTTCAGCACCCGTTTCGGTAACAGAACACTGCCTAGAGCCAGGAAGCTCTGGTCCTCCGTGTATGCTGCGTGTCAACCTAGAAATTGGAGACTGATGGCACAAGGCTTGTTTTCCCATTAGGAAAGCTCCGTTCATGCGGCCTCGAGGATACCTGAAAAGCATTGTTGTTGCCGGGGATTTAGTCACTGCCTGCCTGCTTCTGCGAAGAAAATGAGTTTTCCCAAAAGAAACCTTGTGCTTCCAGTTCCTAGTTGGAAGCTCACCCTGCTCTGCTCTATAACTAAAGTGAAAGTCAAGGGGAGCACTAGCCTCGATGTAAGGCCCTGAATATCCTTATAAAACGCGAGGCATGCAGCAGCAGCTCCTTGAGGCCTTCAACGCTGTTCTCCTTTAGTTTCACGGTAGTAAGCTTCCCAAGACTCCTAGGAACCTTGCTTCAGCACCCGTTTCGGTAACAGAACACTGCCTAGAGCCAGGAAGCTCTGGTCCTCCGTGTATGCTGCGTGTCAACCTAGAAATTGGAGACTGATGGCACAAGGCTTGTTTTCCCAGTAGGAAAGCTCCGTTCATGCGGCCTCGAGGATACCTGAAAAGCATTGTTGTTGCCGGGGATTTAGTCACTGAGTGCCTGCTTCTGCGAAGAAAATGAGTTTTCCTGAAAGAAACCTTGTGCTGCCAGTTCCTAG